>NC_081192.1:71368713-71669129 GCF_902713425.1 Acipenser ruthenus
TTATAAATTAGGCTATATAGCACTAGTGTTGTTAAAATGTACATTTGTATTTAGGCACGGGGATTGCACAATGACTTCATGTGCAGATAAAATGTGTAGATAAAATTAGTTCACGTGCTGGGATTCAAGTGAATGATTAATTAGTAATTGAATCCCAGCACAGCTGTATATACAGATGCACGAGTCACTCAGTCGGGGTTTGGATGTGCAGTGAGGAGGTTCAGGAGTAGAAAAAGGAGGTCAATTATAAAAACAATTGCCGGAGGACCAGCACGATACTTGCTGTTTGGGTTCGTCCACCGTTTGTTTGTCCGTCTATTTGTTTTGGCCACCGCGCCGTTTTGTTTGTTCTATGTTTCCGTTTTGTTAAAACCTTTTATTTTACAATAAATCGGCGCATCAGCGCATTCATTCATTAAACAGCCTGCGTCCATTCAGTTCCTGATCCAACGTCACCACACGAGCCATCATGTCACAAGCTGTTATCTCAAAATCAACTTAAAAGTGAAAACCTGTACAGGGACCTGTATATTACACCACATTAACTTTTTAAATGGAGGCAATATCAATTCTGGGACTTCAATTAATTTATATATGTTGGGCTGCAGTGGCAGGCTTAGCGTGGTTAGTGGGTCTGTTCAGACCATTTATATTGGCTGCAACACAAGACAGATTATATATACCGGTATATAAAATGTACTTTACCCTTGATTTTCTCCCCAAATAAGAACGTCCAATTACAGTCCCTCACAGCAGCAATTCCCCACAACAGCACAGGTGAACTGAAGCCTCTTTACACCCTACACCCAATGACCTAGCAGCCTTTAAAGGACAAAGACCAGTCCTACAGATTTCCATGCAAGCCCACTGGACACCTAGCCAACTGGGTCCACTGTAGGATCAAGGAGGAGAAAGAGTATGCCGATTTTTGCCTCCATTACCCATGGGATCTGTGGCACCCTGTAGAATCTCCAGCAAAGACTGGCAACTTCACACAGCAAGGATGCAAAGCCGCACACCTGATGGAATAACTCACTCTGCACATAAGCGGCTGTGCCCTTACCAGATAAGCCACTTGGGGATCCCACATGCAATTCATTTAATGCAAACTTTAAAGTAGGCTCTGAGGTATTACTACCTTCTGCATGTCACAAGCAAATCTATCTTTTTATATGTAAACATTTAAACATTTGTATTGAACAAATTAGTAAACTGTAACCCAGCTTCTCACAAACACTCTGTCAATAAAATGCACAGTAATTTTAAATGTATAATACTTTTAATGGTTCTGTAATTAAAATTAGATTGCAGTGTTACTGTAACTTCAATAAAAACTGACAGTATGCATTGGCTTAGACTGATAATACAAATTACTGATAATAAGACATTTTTTTTCTTGGTCCCATGAAATTTGTATTAATGAGAATTTTTAAAAGCTATATATATATAATTTTTAAAAGATATATCTATATATATAGAGAGAGAGAGACAGAGAGAGAGAGAGAGAGAGAGAGAGAGAGAGAGAGAGAGAGAGAATGGAGGCAAATAAAGTATTTTGTATTTCTGTTTTTGTAGTTACTGTATATATGTTGATGCAACAGGTCTTACTAAAATTTATTAATAATTATTAAAAATCTTAATAAAAGGAGGTGTTGATTTGACGCACAATGGCCTCATATTAAATTAGGCCTAAATGTGTGTGTAATGGGCTCATTTTGTATGTACTGAGAAAGAAAGGATTAATGATTTTAATAGTAAAGATTTCTCTTACTCCTTTTCCAGGATCGCCTTTTAAGCCAGGTTCTCCGTCAATGCCTGGATCACCCTGTAAATAAACGTTTCAAGTTTACGTTGAATATTTTCGAACGACCACACTGTGCATTCTCTAAAGTCAGGCTCAGACCTATTTGACCGAAAAATGCTCAGTCAGAATTCTATGGTAAATCCAGAAGAAACTAAGTTGACAAATGTTCTGGCTGCTGTAGTGCATTCTTCAGGTCTATACCTACAGTATGTGATTTAGAAGTGCAACTTATTGCTACCATTCAACTACCCTTACACTTTTAATGTACTCTAACATGCTTATTGATTTCTTTTTCTTTTTTTTACTGTCTTTATCATGCTTGGTTGCTTGTGCTGATTATTCAAAAAACAAACTGGTGCAAACAGCTGCACAATATCTAGAAACAGCCATGGCAAATCCACTTGCACCTACAAGTTTCTCTTTCAGATCAAAAAGGAGTCTGTTTAATAAATTGCTGATTAAAAGAAATGCGAGGCATTATCCAGTACATTATTTTTTATATATTTTTTTGAAAAATATAACAAAAACAGTCTCATGATGCTAAATGTATTACTGCATTTTCCAAGAAAATGTCACAGTTACAAAATTCACGCCACATGTTTTACTGCTTTTTTATGTTACACAATAATTACTAAGGCGTTCTGACCAACTTATACTTCACCAGGATAAGCCACAGCTGTATTATTTTAAAACATTTAGTAATACCAGCGAACCCGTTGCACCTTCCAAGAATAAAATGCCCCAGAAAAAGAATCCAGCTGCCGTGGCTTGTCCCAGGAAGGGTAAAAGATCAAATGAAAAATGAAAGTAATGTATTTTTCAGTGAGGAAATTAACCCTGTATCTGCAAAGACAAATGCAGGATCTTTACCCTGTCACAGGTATGTACCCAGACACAGTTATTATAATTATCATTTGTATTATTACTTCTTATTACTTTATGGTCTATTATTGAGATAAAGCAAATACAAAGCAAAACAAGTACTATGAAATACTAAAGCAATAAGAACTGATAAAAAAAAAATAATGACTGGAAGTAAGTTTCAAGTTTATTGCTATAAAAACACTTAAACACAAACCTTACATTTTTCTTTCTTTTTTTATTTTTTTTTCAATAATTATGTTTATATTAACAAAGACGTTTTAATTTAAACATTCCCAAACCACAAACTACTGCATCTTTGGCTGAATATGTATTTACTGTGTTTGCAGTAATTCCCTGCTTATAAGGAATGAAAATAGGGAAAAGCAAGTTGTATTTTGTTGTGCTGTGGCCAGGGCCAGATTAAAGCAGGGCCTCAGGTTCGGAGGGTCACCAAAATAAATATATTATATATATAATACAATATCTAAAACATGAATAAGTAGTGTGTGACTGTATGGATCAGAACAACAGGTCTGTTTAACCACACCCTACTGTGCTGGAGGAGCAGAGACTGCCTGAGCATATGACTTGACCTGCAATCAAGTCACGTGCCACTTTGATCAGGTGTGCTGTGGCGCGAACGTGACGCAGACGCAGATCAGAACCTGTAAATGTCTGACAAAGCAGCACCTAGGAAGTAGCAGAAACAGAACAAGTACAGTGTCATCACGAAGAAGATATGTTAAACAAAACACCAATGCTGCTATTTTAATACAATACCAACAAATGTATGTAAAGGTACCAGTACTTCGGAAAATACATTGGAGAGAAATCAGGAGGAGGAAACAACCTAGGTTTATATGGATTACAGTGGGGCAATCTCCATGGAAAAATAAAAATAAGTCTCACCTTTATCTCACTCTGTTTTGGTAGTAGTTTCAGGTTGTGTGTGTTTCCATGTAGTTTTCTTTTAGAATGAGAAATTCTTGTTCCAAATGCAAATAAACTAATTCATATTAAAATACAGGAGGCTGTGTTTGTGCCTGAGTTCCAATTTGGCCTTGCGCAATTTACTGATATCGTATAGCTTTATTAAACCGGGTTTCCATGAAATTTTTAGGTTGTCTTAAAACACAGTCTGCCTCATTTGGTCCCCAGAAAAACAAAAAAAACAGACAAGCTGTAGCGTTACACAAATAATAATAATAATAAAAAACAATATAAGAAAGTGTTGCGTACTATCCTTGTATTATTGCTAAACATTTTTTGACTGTATATACATTTACTACAAACCTATTATACACATACATATTTGTAAGAGATAAGGACAACACATTTCCAGATAACTTGGTTTTACGACAAAAGAGTCTGCACTTCCCATTTTGTATTTGAAACTGCCAGTAACTACCGCTGTGGCCATTGCTCATTTTCAAAACTGGCGCTAATTCAAATATCGAATCAAGTCAAATATTGATCAGCGAAGACTGAATAATTTGACATTAATGTTAATCGAGTGTGGTGGTAGTAAAACAGTAAAGGGAAGCAAATTAATATGCAAAGAGAGGCCCCAAAAACGATAACAGCCCCAGGCCCCCATTAAACTTAATCCGGCCCTGGTTGTGGCAAAGCTAGTGGCAGTGGGTATGAAACTTGGAATGGAACCATGTTTTGGTCCCAGATTTTCTTACTAGAACATGTCCTTATTTTCCAAACATTCCATTATTTTGTTTTGATGACAACATATCAGAACAATACCATTTATAATAGTGCTAATGACCTCTGTGTTGTTTCTTAACTGTCAGGTGAATGACCGGTTGGTTGTTGAGGGCCTTCAGCCTTCACCCTGCTGCCTTAAGCCCAGCATACACGATGAGACTACAGATCCTGTAATGCTCCTTTTTAGCTTTTGCTGTATTCCTACCTGTGTTATTCTGGAGCAAAGGGACCTGTTACTGCACTGTTGAAGTGACATAAATGCAACACTACAGGATATGTAATCTTCTCTAAGGTCATGTAATTCTTTTCCTGATTGCGCTGCTTCACCAATTGTATTATCTTGTAACTAAAAGGGATGGCTATCTGTGGCAGGGTGTCCTGCCCTGGTGCGTATTTTTGTGTTATATGTTGTATGTGGTGTGTATGTATTGGTGCACGGAGTGTGGGTTATCACGGGTGATTTAAAATACATAGTTGTATTTAGGCACAAGGATGGCAGATAAAGTGTGTATTAGTATGTGGGCACAGGGATTGCACAGATTAGTTCACATACTGGGATTCAAGTGAATGATTAATTAGTAATTGAATCCCGGCACAGCTGTATATATAGATGCATGAATCACTCACTGTGGGTGGGTGTTCAGTGAGGAGAGAATGAGAGTCGAGAGGTACAGAAAAGAATCACAATTGTTATTCGTGCTAACTTTAATTCACCATGTTACTTGTTTTGATTTGTCTCACCATGTTTGTTTAGTGTCTGTTTGTTTTGGTCAACGTGTCATTTACTTTGGTGTCTCAGTGTTTTTTTTGTTTAAATCTTTTATTTATAATAAGCCGGCACAACAGCACATTTCACTCAGCAGTCCTGTCTACTTCCTGGCCTGATGATACCGCGAGCTGAGTTTCTTATGCATATCACTAAACATAAGTATTATTCTGATGGCAGTCGACCGAGCCGTCTGCTTACTCTAACTTTAAAATGTCAGGAAAGTAGACTCAATATCCAATAGATTAACTCCCCTGTAAAGTGTCTTCTTTCCAACCCAAAGGATATTAACAATCCTCTCCTGACTCATGTCAAGCTTTCTTGCAAAACTTGAACCTTCCCAATATTTCTCCAGAGGAGGCTGAGCAGCTGGACTCCCCAATTTTATTACATGAATTGTATCAAGCCGTGAAATCTGCTAAAAAGAGGGCGCTCTCCTGGAATTGATGGATTACCAGTTGAGTTGTATTTAACATTGTGGGATAGATATACTGGGCCCTATCTGGCTATCCACCATAAATTCTGCCCTTGCAAAAGGCTGCTTCCATCGAGATTGTAATACTGCACTAATTACAGTGCTCCCTAAACCTGGCAAAGACCTTCATGAATGAGCAAGCTATTGTCCAATTTCCTAAATAAACGTGGATATAAAAATAAATGCCTGAGTAATTGCACTTCTTTTGGAGAAAGGTTATTAATGGTCTAATTAACCCTGATCAAACTTGTTTTATTAAGGGTCGATTAGCTTCTGATAATTTTCGTTGCTTACTGCATGTTATTGCTGAAGCTGGGAAAATGAAATCACACAGTTTGCTATTATTTCTTGATGCTGAAATAGCTTTCAATCATTCGGAATGGCAGTAATTATGGTGTATTTTGAAGAGATTCGCTTTACAGTTGTGTGAAAGGGATGCCAGCTGGTTCCCAACATTCCATTATTTTGTTTTGATGACAAAATATCAGAACAATACCTTTTATAATAGTGCTAATGACCTCTGTGTTGTTTTTTAACTCTCAGGTGAATGCCAGCTGGTTGTTGAGGGCCTTCAGCCTTCACCTCACTGCCTTAAGCCCAGCGTGGAAACATGTTTCCAGAAGCAAGGACAAAGGACATAACACAGGAATAGAGTAATGTGGACAAGGGAGCGGATCCTAAATCGTGAGGAGAGAGGGGCGGACCATAATCTTTTAAATGAGCTACGCTTAAGTTACCACAATTTTGTTTGTATGGATCCAAACACTTTTGAGGAGCTGCAGAGGCTTGTAGGACCACGGATAACCCGAAACAACACTACAATGCATCAGTGTACATATCAATAAAACAACTGACAGTAGCAGGATTCCAAACTACGTCATCTTCTGTAGAAGTCATCATCTTGCATAGTCACATGATCAATGACTCATCCTCATAGAGTCTCTCCTGATCGGCTAAAGGCTAAATGTTTTTTGAAAATGTTTCTCAAAGTAGAACCCTGGCCTACTCTGGGAATCATGTTTCTTTGTTTCAGGAAATATGGAAACATCCAGCATACACAAGGAAACATTTTGTCTTGAAACATGTTTCTGGAAAAATGGTTCCTCGTGTATGTTGGGCTTTAGAACTCCAAGTCGGTCATTAACACTTAAATAACTTCTTTATTACTTAATCTTACTGCTTTTAGGCAAACAACTATGCATTTTCTTTGTCACACTCTGTCCACATCATTTTGGTTAACATGAAAATATGTACAGTACCTGGAGGCCTCGCTTTCCTTTCTCCCCAGTTGGGCCACGGATGTTATTATTAGCCCCAGGCACTCCCTAAAGAAAGAAAAACATATATATTATCATTACGTTAATGTTTACAGGCCAGACATTCAGAAATTCTATGCCTGATGTCAATGCCTGATGCATTCATACAGTATCTGCAATGTGTACCGAAGGTGACTTCTGAGTGTATTCCAAAAATACAACACTATTTATGAACTATGTTCTATGGCTCTATTTAATCAAACTTCAACTGGTTATTGCAGCCCAAACAATATAGCAATTGTAGTTATGCAACAATTACACTTTAATATCAAATATCTGATGAAGGAGGCTCCCGAGCGGCGCATCCAGTAAAGGCACTCTGCGTAGAGTGCAGGATGCACCGTATAGCCTGGAGATCGCAGGTTCGAATCCAGGCACTACCGTCTGTAACCGGGGGTTCCTAGGAGGCGGTGCACAAATGGCAGAGTGTCGCCCAGGTAAGGAGGGCTTAGGTCGGCAGAGGAATCCACGGTTCATCGCACACCAGCGGCCCCTGTGGCCAATAGGGTGCCTGCGGTTCTACAGTGGAGCCATCAGATCTGTGTTGTCTCCGGTACTATAGGTCTGGTGGCCTCGCAGTGGAAAAAATGACGGATTGGCAGGAGCACGGTTCAGAGGATGCGTGTTCCAGACTCTGTTTTCTGAGTCACCGCGGGGGTTGCAACGGTGAACTGGGGTACAAATAACAATTGGGCATTCCAAATTGGGGAGAAAACCGGGGTAAAAAAACACTGGCAACGACTAAAATTAAAAAAAGAAAAAATCTGATGAAGGCAATAGACCTGTTATGGTAACAAACTCAATTTCCTCGATACATTTCTTCATTCCGACCAAGTTCTTGATGAATTGACACAAGATGGTTGTTTCTATGCTGGATTTCCTAACCTTGATTTGCATCATTGCCGCTCACAGAGCCGATATCTTTCAATGTAATTCATACGCCTCCAAAGCTAAATGAAAGTCTGGGGCACAATAATACTTGGAAAGTTCCCATCAACTTATTACAGTTTTCTATTTATACTGGATGTACCTTGGGCACGACATTTTTGGCATGTAAAATTGGATGAGCAGTAGTCTAGTGCTACCTCTTGGGATTCATTGCTATCCCCATGTAAACTACACACTGGCTGTTATGTTTATTTTGAAAATCACCCGTTTGCAGAAGGCTCTAGTTTATGACCCTGAAACATTTGTGATCTGACAGATGAATGAGCGTTTTGAGTCAAGATGACTTATGTAGTATTAAATGTTGGATGAATAAAGGAGAATATAATTTTGCCCTGTGGACCTAGCAATCTTGTAGATATTAATAAGGCCCTCGACTCATTTTTGAGGACCACGGAAGTGTAGAGGTACTTACTGGGTCTCCTCGCAAACCAGGATCTCCTCGTTCTCCTAAAGGTCCGTTTGGACCTGGAATGCCCTAAAACAACAATGATTAATATATATAAAACCAGTAAGCTGCTGCATTGGCCTGTGCTGAATATGTTAGGTCAGGAGTTGATTACAACTGTTTAAAGAAAACAAATGAAACCAATATATAGATAGAATTGTATGGGGTCAGTACTTATTATTACACTGTATTATATGTCTTGAGTTGGTTCGGGGCAGTAATGCATTATCAGTCCAAAACCAGCTGTACTGTAAAGTTTCAGATAGGAAAGCATAATAAAGTAAAAAGACGGATATTACAGGAAGGTATTTTTGCATTTTTGCATATTTTTTGCAATAAAGCATTTTATTACCATGGTAACACAAAATATATAAAATATTATTACCGGTTTTCCAGGGTTTCCTTTTTCTCCCTTTTGACCAGGCAACCCACCATCACCCTATAAATGAATGTCAATTTACATTGAATATGTGGGTTTATTCAAATAAAATTAGTCATGTTGAATGCTTCTAATTTGTTATGAAGCACAGATAAAATATACTTACATCCTGTCCCTGAATCCCATCTAGTGCCTGCTCCCCTTCTTCTCCCTGAAATAGACCCATCATCATCAGCCAGAATTCTTAAAGAAGCTCACTGTGTAGTATGTTGTGTGATAAGCTTCCTTCTGGGTTGAATTATTAAGATAAAAAGATTACCTTTTGTCCTGGAATACCCCTTACTCCCTGTTAAAAGAAAAAGAAAAAGAGAATTTTCAACAAGCAGAACGTAATGCTTTAAATATTGTATACAACACTCTACATACGGTATACAGTGCTGTGTTTATCATTAATTACTGTACCAGCTACACCATGCACAGCAGGGCCCTTGCACCCAGGGTTCATGAAGAACACCACTTTTGAAAGCCACAGCATCCCTACCTACAAGCACATATTCCACTGAGTGTGACAAAGTGGTTTGCAGTGCGCCAGTGTGGCTGTGATGCAATGCTTAAACAGATGACAGACAACAAAGCTCACGGTCCAAACAATCCTCCGCCCCCTTTCTATATGGCCGACTTCCACCTTTCCCTGGAATTAATTGCCAAACCATCCAGTCTGGGGCACACTGTTCCCTTTACACAGCGTCCTCACAGGTGGGGAGGGAGATTTATAACCAAGATTCATTCTTTCTCTGTCACACTGAGCTTAAAATATATGAATAAACTGAGCAATTACTTACCTTTAAACCTCTGAAGCCTACACAACCTGACAATCCTTGAGTTCCATTTAGACCAGGAGGGCCTCTGCCACCCTAATCAATAATAACATAAAAGAACACTTTGATTGGATGATAGCAATGGCTAGTAATGCTATAATAGTAGGTATTAAAACAGCAGTACAAAGTCAAGAGAAAGACATATGCATTTTACTGTTTAAGTAATATGCCTTCTGTTTGTGTGTGTATTTCAAGTTAGTAATTATTGTATGCTATGGTATTCTTCATAGGGTAGCATACAAAGGGATGCATTATACAAGAGTTTCTCCTTACATTAAAGATGTACTCTAAGGTGTGCACAACTTACAGGAGTTCCTTCTTCACCTGGATGTCCATGGCGTCCAACAGAGCCTTTGCTTCCCTGAGAAATGAAAAGAAACAAACATGATTTAGAAAATGTAACTATGGCACAATACAATAGATACATTTAATTGTCTTCATATTCAGAAACAATAATTTTAAAATAAGAACCAAACAATTTACAAATGTAAATAAAAGTAAAAAATGAATATGTATAAATGATACAAGTATATTTTATATTCTTTGACACACAATAACTTACAGACAGTACTGAAGACTCAAAAACAAAGATAGATACAAAAACAAAGTTGTAGGTTACCACCTTTTGTCCTTTTGGTCCATATTTGCCAATGGGACCTTCATCTCCTAAGCATTTACAGCATATATCACAGCATGACTTTTCAGCAACTTGGTCCTAAAACAGAAATACCTCAACATTAAGATACAAGCACCAAATGTGTCATAATTGGCAGCAAAAGTAAGTAATATATGTTGTTACAAACCTACAGCTTGCTCAGAAATATTTTACCATTTACATTATTTACAGTGTTCATTTTTGACATGGTAAAAAATACCAACACAGAGGTCTACTTCTTGTTATTTCTGTCTCCCAGTGTACCAAAAAGGTCTATTTCTACAAGATCCTCTGTGTATTTTAAACTATTATTCATCTGCATTTTATGAACATATCAGGTAGCACCCACAACAGTTGCCGATTTATTATTCAGTAATTATTATTTAAACAGTGTGCTGCAAACACATTTTCTTATACAGAAAAAAAAAACATCCTTTTTCTTTAATATTTGTGTTGGGAGCAACCAGAAGAATTATGCAATAAACAGTATTCAGTAGGGCTGTGCTGATACAGAAGCCATTTCTTTTAACACGTTTTAGTTTTGGGGTATTAATTGGAGTAACTTTGTGTTAATTACACAACACAAAACAAAGTGTTCCATCGTTTATTCTTGCTTACACAATATCTATCTGACAGTGTGATTTAACATAGAACCTGCCATGATCATATTAACTAAAACCATGCATATTTTATCTGTGCCTTTTATCTGTTTCATATAGAATCAATTAACATTCAAGGGAATTACCCAGATTTTGTGAGTATTTGCACAGCCCTAGTAGTCAGTACACTGCTGTATATTCTACACATTTATAAAACCACTAGAACAACATTAGTACTTTTTAAAGTTTTGCATAACTTACAATTAGTTTATTTAAAGTTCTGGATAAATCTCGGTTTCCAATGGTCAACTGTGGTTTGTATCTAAATCCTCTTCCGAACTCAATGTGCTGAATATTATCAATAGCTGATGTTCCTTCTAAAGCAACTGTGATAAGGGCATTCAATCCTGTAAAAATAAAGAAGTAAATCATAGTGAACTGATGTGGAGTTGAAACCAGTGGCGTGCCGTCAGGACCTTCAAGGTATTCTCTGCTGACCAGACAGTGCCAAGTAAACCGTCAGTCAAATGACATTACGTTGCCTCACTCACTTGCGTACAATGTGCTTGCTTATACTATGAAGCATACTACTCTAATTATTATTTGTTCATTTGTCTGACACCTTTATCCAAAATGACTTACAGGGTTTACTGGAGGTTTTTTAAGAGTCTAGGGGTTTCCTGAAGGGGATGTGATCAGCCAATAAGAGATCTGCATTTCTCCCACATAAGTCTAAAACAATGATCAGACACTAGAAAAAAAACAGTTGAGGATATTCTCTGTTTCAGTTGAAGGGCTTGAGTGAGTTTAACCAATAAGCGAGTCGAAGAATGTCCTTTTTTTAGACAGGTGACCAATCAGGAGTGAGCAGAGGAGGGCCATAAATCTCCCAGGGTATTCTCTGCCTCACTTGAAGGCCCTGCTTTAGCAACCAATGGGAAAGTCAAAGCTCTGATAGCTGACCAATCATTAGTGAGCAACCCCAAAACATGAATATTCCTTGGTTAGCACTGCAGTTAGGAGGATAGCTGGATTTGCACGATATTGCTTATAAATAGACATTGATAAATACAAATACCTTTACAACAACTAATTATTTCGAATTATATTTTGCACTAAAATAAAAAAAATGTGAGAAAACTGAGACATCATAGTCGATTTGGTTACGAATCCTTTTTCAAGGAAAACTTTCTCTGAAAAATTGGAGATTGTTAAAAAAGGGAGATATACACCACAGATCCCCGAGCTGACACAGGAAGGGAAAGGATATACTCGGCACTTTCAGAATTCAAATTATGAAAGGTATCTGTGGTTTACAGGTAGCTGCCACAAAAAAAGGAGGGAGGTAGGAGGGGGGGGGGGGGGGGTGCGATGACTCTGCTACCCCAGTCCATTTTGTCACGCCACTGGTTGAAACATATTTTTATTAATATGAACTACACACACAACTTGACTGTATTAGCACACATGTATATTCTGTAGAACCTGTTATATCCAATTAAATTAGTTCCAGGGGTCCATCGGATAGGTAAAATATCGTATCTTTGAGGGAGTCATTATACTACATAGTAGTTGCTTTATTAACATTGGGGTATTCTAAATTAACAATGTGAGGAGCATTAGTAGAACCATGGTGTATTTCGGGGGTCTGGAACTGGGACTCAACATTTAATTACCTGTCTAAATCATAGCCAGCTTCCTAATTCACGTCTTGCTTTTCAGTTTGCGGTTACCACGCAGACTTGCAGACCCAATCTTAAAACAAACCTTGTTTTCAATCGGTTTAAAAATGACTGCTCACCCGAGGCAGCTTTCCTTTACATCTGACTCAAATGAAGAATTGTTCTCTCCTTCTGGCTGTCTTCCTTCAACAAAAAATCCACCGGAAAAACTTCAAAGAAATTCTCCCATCCTGCTTCTCCTTCATTTGACAATGCTGCTGCTTCAACCTCTGTTTATACAGCTGTGCCTGCTGCCAATCCTTTTCACTGCTCTAAACGCATTAGACCTCAGGGTGATTCTCCAGTATAACTTTTTTTACAAAGATTGGCCCATCGACAAACTCGTGAAAGCTCTTTTCAAAAAAGTCTCAGCAGAGATCCAAACTAGTCAGTTCACACAGCACTCCTGCTGCATTGCAAGCTCCACTCGCCTCCGATTCAGCAACTACAACCCCTCAGTTTTCAATTTCATCTAATCCATAGGATTAGTATCTGATCGCCTGGATGCACTAGATAGCAGAATCACTCGCTTAGAACCAGCAGCCATTACTTCCTCATCAATGGCAACAACAACAGCGTTCGTCTCTCCCACTGCTTCAGCCATGCCCACACCTACTCTAGAGTTGCCAATTTTCACTCTAGAGACCGCCTCTGGTTTAGGAACCTCCTCAGCTTCAGTTGTGCATTGCCACTTTCTCTCTCCTTAACTGAGACGCAAAATTATTGACGGTACAGACGTTAATTTGGTCTCTATTCTTATTGCAACCTCAGAATTTCTTGATCACAGGGTAGTTGACTGTGGAGATCTGTTTGTTACTCTAAAATCTAAAATCGGGGGCTCCCGAGTGGCGCATCCAGTAAAAGCACTCGCTAGAGTGCAGGATGCGCTCTATAGCCTGGACGTTGCCGGTTCGAGTCCAGACTATTCCACAGCCGACCGTGGACAGGAGCTCCCAGGGTGGGGCACTCAATTGGCCGAGCGTCGCCCGGGGGGAGGGAGAGTTAGGTCGGCCAGGGTGTCCGGCCAGCGACCCCTGTAGTCTGGCCGGGCGCCTGCGGGCTTGCCTGTAAGCTGCCCAGAGCTGCGTTGTCCTCCGACGCTGTAGCTCTGAGGCGGCTGCACGGTGAGTTCACAGTGTGTAAAGAAGCGGGCGGCTGACGGCACACGCTTCGGAGGACAGCGTGTGTTCATCTTCGCCCCTCCCGAGTCAGCACAGGGGTGGTAGCGGTGAGCTGAGCCTAAAAAAATAATTGGGCATTTCAAATTGGGGAGAAAATAATAAAAAACTAATTGGTAACGACTAAATCATTAAAAAAAAAAAAAAATTAATCTAAAATCGGCTGTGTAAAAACTCTCTGAGAATTTGTGGTTGCATTTTCTGTTTTTTGAAATGTCCTTTGTGAAGTTTATGCTCACCGACGACAAGAACTGGACTCATATTTATTTAACATAATTTCGGTCAGATATGGCAGTACCATTTTTTATGAGTATCATAAAGCTTTTTCAGCCAAAGCAGCATCTCGGTTAGCATCTCTCATCAGCCTCAAATTATTCTCCCTCTGATCTCGACAACATCTCGACAATGTTCATTCTTCAGCTCTGCCTGCTTTTTCAACAAGCAAGGATTCTCATGGAAGACCCATCAAATATTCTGGTGGTAGACAGCTGTGCAATAATTTCAATTCCTCATTCTGCATTTCCAAAGGATGCTGTTTTTACATATGTGCAGTTTCTGTGGTGATGCTCATTCACATTCCATCTGCCCTCTCTCATCTAAATGACAGCCCCTCTAGCTGAAGCACTCCTAGAAATCAGGTCTCTCTTGTCGGCTTCTCAGATGTCTGGCCTCCAGAAATCAAAAATCTTCCTCCTCAGCTTAAATCCACAGCCTTACTTGAAGTATTCCCAAATGTCATTGCAGCCTGTCTTTGAGGCCCATTTTGGCAAAAAAAATAATAATCTTTTGTGACTATCAATCTGCTGTTCATTTTATTAATAAAGGCCGTTCCTCTTCCCCTCTAATTATGCAACTTCTTCGCCAGCGAGTCTGGATTTGAGTTATCAATTTTATTTTGAAAGCCCAACACCTTCCAGGTATCACTAATAACACTGGTGACGCTCTTCTAGTTAATTCAGACGTCTGGCTCCCTCAGCTCAACCTTTCTCTCTACTCATTCCTCCATTCAGCAAACTGTTTTTCAACTACGTTTACAGTTGCAGACTTCTGTCTTCAACTCATTCTAAAGCTGCTCTTCCTCCCCAATCCTATTCTCCCATTCATTCTATATAGATGTAATAACATCAGCAGCCAAAGTAAAAAATCAACCAGTCCTTCCTCAGCGGTGGAATCTTTAATTTGCTCTTCTCTCCTGATATTATTTCACTAAACAAAGTATTACTAGCATGCCCGGAGTGGGGGCCTTCTCTCCGCCAGGACCACCAGAGATTTTCTCCCACATAATATATATATATATATATTATGGCAAAGTCATAGAAAGGCGCTATATAAATTATAGGAGGTTGGGGCTGAAACATACGTTCTAGAATAGTTTATATAAGTAATTAATACATTGGTTTGTTGTCTTTTAGACTTTTGAATGTGTTTCATTAGCATTATATTATTAGTTGAACAATGAGTGGGTCGAGATGTTCATGTTCGTGTTTTCAGTTAGCAAGTGTCGAGCTAACTAAAAATAACTAAATACCAAACAGTGCATTGCAAGGAACCAAGTGAGTGGGTTGAGCTGCAGTTTACTGGAACTAAGGGGTCTATTCATAAAGGGTTAACACCTGTCGAAATGAGAAAACAGGAGTACATGATCGGATTTCGTCCATAGCCGCCTATTTAACGTCTGTCAAGGCATGTTTTTATCGAATTGAGAGAAAGGTTAACGATTACCTCATTAGCATAAAGTTGTCATCGGTCCTGAGCGTCAACCTGCGCTCAAGAGTGAACGACAGCAAAATGCTGTTGATAACTAGGAGTTATTGAACGCTTTCTACAGTCAAGTCTAAACTAACGACAGCCTCGGCAGACTATTTTATTTAAGACCTATTTTATTACTACACTTGCTCTGTTATACAGTTTGACATCCCCATGATGATAGTAGTTTGCTACCCTCAAGGTAGTAGGCTACTGTCTGTGCAACAGCTACCGACGACAACCAGGGAACATTAATAATGCTGATGATGTCATCAAAAAGAGGCAGATTTTCGTTCTTGAGCTATTGTATAACCATTCATAAAGTGCATTACGACAGTCACACGTATTCTCAGATCATTTTATGAATAGCAATATGGACGACTTTCATTTGTTTTAAACAAAATTCATTTTATTATGTCAGTCGGCAAGTACTTTTATGAATAGGGCCCTAAGGGTTGTGTCTCTGAGTCGAAGTGAACAGAGAAAAGTTAAACTTACAAATAATAACACCGGCACACAGTAGTGAAGTCCAAAAAAGATTAACCCTTTATAATAAATCCATCCATCACATCTAACACATTGCTCTGCTACTGGTGGACTCCTGCGCTAAAAGCATTGCCCCCATACTTATATGGTCTAACCAACCAATCAGCGTTGGTACCCTTGGCACCCTTTTTCCCTTACATGGAAACCTCTGTTTAAAACACAGTGTACAGGTTTGATTTTAGTTAACCCTTTACAAGGAATGCAATATCCCACACTAAGGATCAACACAAAGGCACTGCTTAGTGCTGCTGCCACGGAGAGAAAGCACTAACCCGGCTTGTCATTGTTGTTAACACAGCCATATATATATATATCACATGTAATTCCAGTTTCCACAAATTGTTACATACCTTCCATTCGAAGCTTTTCTGACACATCCTTGAGTTCCTCCACAGCATCATCTAATCCATCAGTAAAAATCAGTAATACCTGCCAAACATATATTTTAAACATCAACAAATGCTCTATAGTGCTGCTAAATACCAAGTCAAACTCATATTCCATTACACTCATTACAAGCCATCAGTCAGCTATTTAAACCATTTACACTTTTTGTTTAAACATTATACCACCTCATCACCACCTCTAATTGCATTTCTCACTGGGGGGCAGGTGAAGCGCACCATCCCGCCATGGAGGCTTGGCAGTGAACCCAAGCAGGAAACGCTACCTACAAAGCTTCCACTAGATTTAATCCAGTATTTTTCTCAAACAATTACATTAATCTTATATTGAGAAATAGTGATCGCTGACACTCAGATTAAACTTTGTAGTAATATACACACTACAAATGTACATAGATTGTTGAGGCACTGACCTACACACCTTTCACAGTCATTAAACATAAAATACCAGAGTTGTTGTATGTGTGCAATGTTAAGCCGAGGGGACACAAGTGTACATGTTGGCAGAAAACTGTTGAAAGGCAGTTTAATTTTTTTTTTTTTTGTAGAAAGTGCCAACTAAGTTTTGTGCAACTTTATCAAAGGAGAGTTGATTTTGTAGAACCAACATTACATCATACAATTAGTCAACCAATGAAATGTCATGATAAGTCATGTGACTGGTTATATCACTGGTGAAATGTTGACAAATAGGGTTATCTGCAGCTTGATTTGCTGCGTCATACTGCAATAATTACAACTATATTTGAGTTCAATTTAATAAAGGCTTCTGTTTGGTCTTTTTTTTCTGTGTGAGGTCATGCACATAACCAGAGCATGACAGGAGTGAGGTAATACATTGACAATAGGTCTATGACTCGTTTTGATCAGATTCATAACTTTATTTTTCCTTTATTTTATTACAAGTAACTTAAAATACTGAACAAGTTAATAAAAATAAAACAATTTGAAATACGTTATGCACTCAATACAAACAACACTATTCTCTGGCAAAGGACGATATGAAAAGTAAAAATGTAAAGTAATGTATAGTCAGTATATAACAGCCGGCATAAACTAAGTTATTGTAGTACAGTTAAACATAAAACTTAATCAGATGTGTACAGTACCTTACTATCGATCTTGTGAGTACAACGGAGCAAAACATTATTTGATGAAAGTATGCACAGTATTTGACCGATTGAGCTGATAAACAACTCTAAAAAAAAATAATAATCAAGACTGACAAGCATTTGCTTCTATGAAGGCTCGGAGTCGTAGTGTGCTGATGATCGAGAGTTTTACAAATTCGTCTTGCCGGCTTTTCTCGCTGCCATGCTGTTGCTATGCTCTCTATGTCACTGCTATTTCTAGTATTTTTTATTGTATTTTATTTAAACAGAAGGTTGTTTGCATTATGCAATTATCCGAATTAAAATGCAATGTACAAGGGACCACGCAGCTTTATGCAATTAAGCAAATTGTGCATTTAGCCTATATGCATTTAACCGTATCATACAATAATAGAAAATGATGCATTAAAAAACTGAACCAGCTGCATGCTATGCAGTTAAGCAATTTATGCAATTATCCAGTAAGCAAATAAGTGGAGTCAACTGTATATGTGGGTTTATTGTAGAAAGGTGTTCCATGAAAGTAGAATCAACATTGTAGAAGCAACAGACGTTGTTCTACATTTTCTGGCAACATGTAGACTAGTGTCCTGTCAGCTTTAGGCTATCGGATACAACAAAATGGTCTGAATTGAATAGGTTTCTGTGTATGTTGCAAGTGATCACTGCTGTACACAAAACAAAGGTAAGAACTGTTTTGTTATACATCCACACCTGTAAATACTCACTTTACATTTAAAAAGTATGAACAAACAAAGAAAGTCACCTTTGTTTTGTTTTCAGACTTTTCAAACTTCTTCCACAGCGACTCCAGAAATGCTTTATTTAGGTATGATGGCTTAACAACCCATTGTGAGATCTCAGTTACAATGTCTGGGCTAAACGTTTTAAACTGAGTTTCGTAGAGAGGTTCTGAATTGGTGAAGCTGAAGCTGATCTGTATCTGGGAACCAGAAGCACAGCTGATAGTCTGAAGAGATGTAATTTCTTTTAAAATTTCAGGCAGGAATACTTGCAGTTTGTGCTGGTCATAGAATATTTTTTGTCCTGGTTTTTGGCTTGTAATGTCAAAGCCCACTGCAATGTCTATGGCACATTCTGTAATAAAGAAATACATGATATGATCAAATATGTTCATATGTTTGTTCTAATATCAAGAGTTTAACCTATTATACATACATAGAGACACCCAACTACCTAAAATAGCGACACACTGATAATATGTGTGTCCTTATGCTTTGCTATATAGAGATGTGCCCACTAAAATGGAAGGACCACAGTACAAAACATGACCACAGCGCAATAATATTCACCTTTAAAAAAAAAAAAAAAAAAAGCATTTAAATTTTACAAAAGTATTTTTTTGTTCAGCGGTTATGTAGGTCAAAAATGCTTTTTTATTAACGTACTGGGGTTATAATATTGTGTACTCACTTGCATCTTTAAAGCCTTCACATATGTTCCGGACAAATCTTGTTTTAAATGTTTCGAGTTCATTGAAGTTGTTTACCATGAATTTTCTTTCTGGAGTACCAGCAATCTCAATCAACTGATAAACATTAATGTTTCCAATTCCCAGTGCATATATGGTGATGCTATCTTGTCGTAGATCTTCAGCAGCTTGGAACACATAATCTTTGTCCTGTGCAACTCCATCTGTGATCACAACTAAAATCTGCTCGACACCTTCACTTTTTCGGCTTCCAGCAGATCTAGTAAAGAAATCTTTTACATTCTTGAGGGCATTTGCTATATGCGTGTCGCCTAAGAGCTGACTGATGTTTTCAATTTGGTTCTGAAATGTGCTTATGTCACTGAATGAACGAAGGTAGAAAAGTTTCTCATACGAATCGCTATACTGAGCCACACCTATCTGCACTCTATTTGGTCTAATATCAAAGTTGATCACCATCGCCGTTAAGAATTTCTTCATGGTTTTGAAGTCCTCTGACGATATACTGGTTGAGCCATCAATTAAGAAGACTATGTCTGCTTTCTGAATTTCACAATCTGTAATGAAGACCAAAGTATAAATTATATTCAGAAAATGCAGTTTTTAAATTAACTGAGCCGTCGTTTGTGAGTCCCTGGCTTTGGTGTCGTCTGCAAATTGAACAAGCTTTCAGTTGTTATCTTGATCTAAGTGATTTATATATTATTAGGAAGTGACAGCTTAGTACACTCCAATCTGACTACACATCTTTAAAGTGGGTGTGGCTAACAAAATAATGTAATAAATCTCGCCTGTCATGCATTTTCATTCACTATGTGCACTATGTGCAGTTTTTAAAGAAATACATGTTATAGCAAACATGACATCTGGTTCTATACTAGGTTAAAGAAACTTCCAAGAAGTAGGTTACTCCTTTACTTCATAGACTATTTCATCCTAGCAGTTTCTTCAAGATCAAAGCTTGTTACTTACTAAAAAACAATGTCAATCATCAGGGGAAGCAGCTTCCAGGAGAGAAAGCTCTGAAGTCTCCAATTACAGATTTCTCCTGTATACAGTACATGCTGATTCTAACTATCTATATTTAATGCAGGACATACTTTTTTTCCACCTTGTATTAACTTGGCCAGAGTAAGTATTGTGACTCCCAAAGAAATTCCCTTCAATTTTAAATAATGTAGCCCAGAATTCTGGATTCCAGTATATGCTAGTCAGTTGTGAGACCAGTTTAATTAACATCAAAGCCTGTGATTACAACCCCCTAACAAGAAAGAAATACATGTTTTTTGTTACTTACATGTGGTGGTATTGGCACAGATCATCTTCGAAAACTTATTTTGCAAGTCTTTCAATTTTTCGAAGTCATCTACGTAGAAATATCTCTCTTTTGTTCCTCCAATTGTCAGAAGCTCATTTTCTTTTGCATCCTTTATTCCAACAGCGTATGTTGCAATGCCTGCATTTCTGATGTAATTGGCAGTTTCATTTAAACTGTCTTTATCATCTGATACTCCATCAGTAATTGTTATAAGAATCTGTGGGACTCCCTTTTCTTTGCGTCCACCATACAATTCTCCCAAATGTTCTTTAGAAAAATTCAGCGCTTCTGCTGTTGCAGTGGTACTTTTAATGAGCTTCATTGCGTTGATTGCCTGATGGAGTTTTAGCTTGTTAAAGTGTTCATTTAGGTCAAACACTTTCAATGGCTTATCACTATACTGGATTGCCCCAATCCGAACCTTATCTTTGCCAATTTCAGAGTGATTTACCAAAGCAATTATGAACTCCTTCATACTCTTAAAATTATCCTCATTAATACTACCAGATGAATCTACAACAAACATAATATCAGCAACCTCTATCCTTTGGCATTCTGGAAAAGAAATACAAGAAGATAATTAATTAGCTTGTTACAATATGTGATCAACTTTGCATAATGCAACATAATGAAACATTACACTGTCCAAATAAATAATTAGGCCCTCTCATACATGCACTCCTGTAGTTATGGAGCTTTAGTACCCTGGGATTCCTAAGAGGTGTCCTGCTGCCCACAGTACAGGTGCACTATGAAATTATCTTTGACTTCACCACCATGTTGGTTGAGGGCAGACCAGTAAATTGACAAGGCTGTATGTTACAACAGTTAAGCTCTGCCAGTCAAAATCGCCTGTCTTCAAAAAGTTAAATCGGAAGCTGTATTGACGAGAGTCTTTATTCATTTTGCGCGGAGGTACAGGTAATTATATCTTGTGTTGGTGTGGTAACAGCAAGCCGTGCTCAGTGCATTACAATTGTGTGTTAGAAACCTTTATTGTTTGGACTGCATTATTTAGAACATAATGGAGTGTTGTGACATTGAGACAACTTACCTTTTTGAGGGTTGCAGATACCAAAAACCACCTTATTCAATATACTACTTAAAGCATCATAGCTCTCAATAAAAAAAACTGTGTTTGACGAGCCACTTATTTCCACCAGTTTTGTGTCACTGGCGCCAAATACTCCGATGGACAACACTGTAATTCCTTTGTTTCGTATGGCTTTAGCAGGAGCTGCAACTTCATCTTGAGCCTCTCCATCAGTAATTACAATGAGGAACTGATCAACATCAGACCGTCCTCCTTTTTTTTTTTCAAAATATTTAGACGTGAAACTAAGAGCTTCTCCAGTTAGAGTCCCACCATAAAGCTGTGACATGTTCCTGATGGCCTCCAGCAATTCCGTTTTTAGAGAAAATGTGTTCAGTGTAAACTCTTCCTTTTGTATGTCACTGAACTGTATTGCTCCAATTCGGACTTTATCTACCCCAATGTCCGTTTTTTTTACAATATTCTCCACAAAACGTTTCATTTTTTTAAAGTCTTCTTCTACGATGCTGCCTGAACTATCGATTAAAAAAATAATATCTGCTTCAACTTTCTTGCAAGCTGAAAAACAAAAAAAACATGATTTATAAAGACAGTAAAACACAAGAAAGAAAACAAATTCTCACTCTTTATCGGTGCTGCATCCTACTGGGTTGTATTGTATAAACAACTGGGTAAAGAATACAAATGTATTTTAAGGAACAGCCATAGGATGTTTAACGCTGAATACATAAACTGAAACAAGAGAAAAAATATATTATTACCCTTAAGTTTACCTTAGTAAAAGCATAGCAAAGTGTAATAAAGCATAGGTAAGCACTGTAAAGCCCAGAGGGGAATGATACAGAATATTAAAAAAACATAGTAAACTATGGTAAAAATGGAAAAAGCTTTGGGGAAAAAACAAACAAAAATACAGTTCAAATTTACAATGGTAAACTTTTATTAGAGTAGGGAGACACTTACTTAAAACATCTCACCTATTAATAATATATATATATATATATATATATATATATATATATATATATATATATATATATATATATATATATATATATATATATATAGTAACATAGCCGGCATTCCTGGACGTTCATTGCCCCTTTTAAAGCAGACCCAACACACAGAAATAGATTTTTTTTATACACAAGAATGAAAATCCTAACTCCGTGTTGGAGTACTGACTACATAGACACGTTCCTGACTAGCTCGCAGGACGGCTAAGCCATTTACCTGTCAACAAAACAAAATAAACCACACAGGTTCAGAAACAGAGACACTGCTCAGAAACAGAGCACACCTTCTGCTTCCTACTATTCAGCAGCCCTGAGCAGACTGACTGTTTTCTTTAAATACCCTGCACCTGGCTCTAATTTACAATATTAGCCAGGTGCAGGTGATTATTAAACAATACAACAATTAACAAATATAATTAAACAATAAATAATTAAACAAATAAGTTTCGGGCAGGGAGGATTTTAACCCCCTCCCTGCCTTATCACTATATTGACACAGACATAAGATGTTTAACTAATTGTTAACATAATTGCTATAAATGTAAAGTCAACTTTCAATTCCAGGAAGGGACCGAAGAACCGCCATCTGTGCAGTGACATCCCAGGGGGAATGGAACTGGAAACCAGGCGAATGGCTGTGCCTGGTGGTCCAGCAACCCAGGAACTAGGCCCAGTGATCAGAGGTCCAGACACAACGGTAGGGTGTCTAGGAGCAAGGGCCAAGGGACCTGACATACCAGTGCCGAATCGGTGCACAGGGCTGATGGTCGGGGCTGTGTTGGAGGTGGTCTCTTCACCTCGTCCCCCTTCTCTGTTTCTCCTTTTTTTCCGGGTTCTGGAGAATGCGGTGCTTCTCTGGTTCTAGAGACAGTGGCTCAGTGCGCAGGGGTGGTGGTCGGGGCTGCAGTGTAGGTCATCTCTTCACCTCCTTCCCTTGCCCGCATTCTCCACCATATATGGCATAGTGGGGGTTGCTTTACCACGTTTGGGACTTTTATTACCGTCTTCTAGTGTAAAAACTACTCCATACAACAATAGACATGGCAGTGCCTGTAAGTTTGTTCACAAAACAAAACAAAAGCCTAACTCCAAGTTGGAGCACTTGCTAAACTTCGAAAGATCCCTGTCTCACAACCGGACAGCTAAGCCATTTACCAGTTCAACAAAACACTTCTTGTTTTAAACACCAGTCTTAGGACACACAATCCATATTACCTTCTTTAGATAGTGTGACAGGGAGAGAAGGAATCTCAGCTGCAAGTCTCCCTCTTGACCAGAAAGTGTGCTGTATAAGATTGGTGGTACATTTCCCATAGATGGGTTGATTCGACGGTAGGTGGGAACTGGAAGTCGGACATTTTGGAGAAAGCGCATAGTGGCAAGATTGCTAAATATGAAATGATTGGATAGACCGTGGCACTGGGCTGATCACAGGGAGGAGTTTGGCAGTACAAAGGGGAAGCACTCTAATCACTGCACATCACTGTACAGCACAGCACAGCACCAGCAGTCTTGGAAACAGAGCAAGCACTTTTCCATGCACAAAAGAGCGGATTACAATTGTGATATACATGTTTTTGTTTAGGGACTGAAAACCCTCCTGTGAACAGACTGGCTCATGTGGTGAAGTCAGGCCAGGAAGTAGACAGACAACAGTGCTGGGTTTGAAGCACTGGTGTGCAGAAAACAAAAGGCACGATGGCCAAAGCATACAGACAAACAAGACAGTGGATGAACCCAAACAAGTATCATGTGGGTCCTTCCGCACGAGTAACAATTGTTATATTTTATATTTCTTTCTCCTCTACTCCACTGCGAACACCCAACCCTGTGTGTGTGAAACACTGGCTCTTTTATGCCTAAATACAGACACAAATATACATTTTAAATCACTCATGCTACATAATCTGCATTTCGTGCATCACTACATATATACATATAAACAAAAACACACCACATAAAACATAAAATACACACAGGGTCGGGGCACCCTGCCACATATCTCCCCCCTTGTGCCCAGCACACATGTCCACCTCCCCCCTTAAAGTCCCAAAAGTCTTGGGCATCTTCCTGGGCCAGGAACTGAGGTATTAAGGGGCCCATGGGCGGAAATGCTTCCAGTGGCAATGCTGTCAGCGGAAATGCTAACAGTGGGACGAGGTCCTCCTCTAATGGTACCACTGGCAGCGGAAAATCTGACAATGAGTTGACCCATTCCAACAGCGCAACTACTGCTGCTGGTGGACACAACACATCTCTGGATGATGACAAGCAGGCATCCCTGGGTGGTGGCGAGCAGGCCTCCCCCAGCGATGGCGAACTGACCTTCCCTGGCGATGGTGAACTTGCCTCCCCAGGCGATGACGAACTGGCCTCCCCAGGCGACGCGTGCTCGGCAGCCCCAGATGATGCAGGCTCGGCAGCCCTAGGCAATGCTGGACAAGGCTGGAGCTGACCCTTGGGAGGCGGTAGCAGGAGCTGACCCTTGGGAGATAGCTTCAGCTCCTCTGGTGGTGGTGGCGGGAGCAACAGGTAGTCTCCATCTGGTGATGGAGGTGGAAACAGCAGGTAGTCTACCTCGTTTATTAGGGACTGGTGCGACTCTCCCTTGATCGCGGAGGACTGGTGCGGCTCTCCCTCAGTCGCTGGGGACTAATGCGGCTCCCTTCTGGGCTCTGGCGTGGATGTGCCTGTGGAGGATGAGTAGGCGCTGCTCCTTCTGATGGGATTGGAGATGGCAGCACCCCTCCAATATCTGCAGGTAGGTAGTTGAGTACCATGGCTGCGATGTCTAGGATGGACGCTGGGTGATGTTGCTGTTCCCAGGCTTCCCATCTCTCCCCATTTTGGGCCCACAGCAGCTCAATCATCCTCGTGAGGTCCCTCATCATCCACCCCTCAGGGTCCACCAGCCAGTCCCATTCAAGGGTATGGGATGCTCGTACTCTTCCCTCATGGACACTGGACGCTCGGGCTCCACCCTTTTGGGCGCTGGAGCTGGAATCTGCTTCTTCCCCTTCTTCCGAGAACTGCCGCTTCTCCCCTTCTTTTTCTTTGGGGCCTGCAATTGTTCCTCTTCCTCCCAAACAGGGACCTCCTCCAACAGCTCCCCAGAAAACCCATCGGCCTGCGTGCACTTCTGCCATAAATGGCCGAAATGCTCACGCAGCCCATACCAGTCTTGAATTTCTGGACATTCCTTCCAGTAGTGGTGGTTCTCCTTCCTGCAGTACTCACAGTAGTACCACTCCTCCAGTTCTTTTCCCTGATCCATCTTCTCCACTTCCAAAACACACACAACAAAAAAAATTGTTTTACCAAAAAAAATCCTCAGCAGTACTATTCCTGGCCTGAGTGTGGAGGCGCTGTTTCCCACTTCTCTGACAGCATATGTGAACAGGCTGGCTCATGTGGTGACGTCAGGCCAGGAAGTAGCAGTGCTTGGATTGAAGCGCTGGTGCGCAGATTTATTAAATAAACAAAGTAAATATTTAGACAAAACAAACAAACAAACAAGACAGTGGACAAACCCAAACAAGTATCTCAAATATTTATTTTCTCTTTTCTTTTCCAGGTTTCCGCTGCACCCTGCCTCACAGGTACTACAGGTAAGCATCTATTTATTTTGCTTTAGGTTACCTTAATGTATCATAGCAACATTATTAGTTCAATACAAAAGAAAGAAAACATTAAATGCTTAAAACATAGCATTTGTTGCTATTATGTAACAGAGGGGATTTCACTTTGTTAGTCTCATTTAGTATATACAGTAGAGAGTCAAACTAATTGGGACCGATACTAGATCGCATAATCGATTTGTATGGATAATTGAACAGGTATTAATAACAATTACTGTACCTTTAATAATGTAAAGAATAAAGTTAACATACACAAGTACTTTGTACACAAGTACCTATATATAGCTAGTAACCTATTCTGTCACATTAAGCATACAGAAGTATAAAGCTTTACAAATCATTAAATAATGCAATTCAGTAAACCTTTAACACCTACAGTTAAAGTAATGAAACACTGTAATTAAACATACCATATACCAAACATTGAAAATCATCAAAGAATACAATTCAGTACAACTTTGACATATTACAGAACGTTAGCAATCATTAAATTTCAAAAATGTTTCTATACTTTGATACTTGCTGTTAAGGCATTGTAATAATGTGCAATTGAAATGAATAAAATAAAAGTTCTTAGCTGCTCAATAACAGACAGGATATCCAGCCCTTACTGACGAAATAGAAGAAAAATCAAGAACAAGGTGACTGTTTTAATTTGGTTAACTGTAACCATTTAAAGCACACAATACTCCATCTAAGGTTTTGGTGGTCTGAATAATTATGTAACTTTAATTTGCCTCAGTCTGCTGGTCCTTTTTTTGGCAGCTAAATCTCGTAGCCATTTTAGCAGCAGAAGCTGTGTGCGTAATACACCACACGTAATTCATCACGTCATTAGAGGTGAGTTCAGTTGACTCGACAGTACGGTAGATCAAATATTGAATAACTGACTCTCTACTGTACTGTTTTAATATATATATATATATATATATATATATATATATATATATATATATATATATATATATATATATATATATATATACAGTATATATATATATAATATATACTGATGTTTTGTGGCTTGACCAAAAGGAACTGATTGGTCGAACATACCAATGGGTGGTAAAACTGAATATTACCTTTGTAATGAATTATATTTGTTAATTATTTCTTGAAATGGTTTTGAGCACACTGTTTGTATTGTTCAACATCATGGTTAAGCTCTAAGCACATTATAATAGGGTTATGGAAATTATTTTTTGTAACTGAACTATTTTTTGTTATTCCATAACCATCAGGCCAAATTTACACATTTTTCAAGTGTGTGCATGAATTGACTCTTGTGCATGACAAAACTTTTAGGGGACTTGTTTGAATGTTTAGAAGCTGACTTGGGCATTAAATCTAATGTCTGCATTGATTGTGTACCTCCATTTTGGCTCTGGTTGTTGCCAAGTTTAATAAACTCAGTTACAGGCCAACGCAGCCTTGAGAGTGTGACTTTTTTCACCTGAGAGGTTTATTTGTTTATTCTCATTTTTTTAAATAAGTGTCTGACGTAAGAAAATATTTATAAAAACTTAAAAAAAAAAAAGATCTTACAGAAAAGACCTTGAAAAGGGTCCATAGGCTGAAAGATTTGACTTACCTTCTTGTGAACAGATTTCCCGGACAACATTATTCTTTATATCTTTCAGGGAGTCAAAGTTGTAGACGTAGAAAAACCTGCCCTCAGACCCTGAGATTTCTTGGAGCTGTGTTTTGTTGGCATCCCTTACACCAATGGCATAAGTTAGAACTCCTTCTTTCCATAGGGTTTCAGCTGCCTGTCTAACCTCATCTTGTGACTCTCCATCGGTTAGCATTACCAGGTACCGGGGTACCGTAGTTGGCCGAGTTGTTACAGCAGATTGAAAGCATTTCAGCATGAAGCGCAGAGCTTCACCGGTGCGTGTTCCTTCTCTTACCTGTCTGATATTCTGGATAGCCTGTTGTATGGCTATTTTACTGCTGTGATGAGTAATATTTAATTCTAGTATTGGACTGGTAGAATATTGTACTGCTCCAATCCGCACATTGTCAGGCCCAATGTTGAACATTCCAACCATTCCTATAAGGAATTTTTTAATGTCTAAAAAGTCCTGTGGTTTGATGCTTTCTGAGCCATCCATCAGAAAGTAGATATCAGCTTCTTCTGTTTCAGCACAGCCTTTACAGATAGAAGATAAAGAAACAACACTGTAACTAATATACATTTGTAATGCTTTACTAGGGATAATTTACTGAAAGGACAAGCCAACATTTCAATTAACAAAATGTATCCTTACCTCCAGTCTTTAAAACAATGGAATAGCTTTACTGGAACTATGTTGACAAATTTAATTTGACAAAGTTACCGTCAAATTGCATAAGAGCAAAAATCCATACATTCAAGTAAAATCAGAAGGGGCATACATACACCATATACTGATGTGTAAGGAAGAAATGATGCAAAATACAAAATCTGGAGATCTGTTTTATAAGTGTGTTTTTTACCTTCTTTGAGTGAGCGTGTGTCTTCTGCTGTTATAAATGCTTGCTTGTAAATCTCAGCACAAATCCTGGTTTGTATTATTTCCTCGAGAGTTGATAACTGTAAGAATGTGTCCACGGTTGAGATAAATGTTTGTGGGGGATCTGATGCAATCTTCCTCAGCTCTGTTGTATTGGTGTCTTGTATCCTCACAATGAAGACTTTTACCCCAGCACGCCGAAGGTCAGTCGCAGCCTGGCTAACATTGTCGCTGGAATCCTTGTCCGTAATGAGAACTGCAATTTGTTGAACACCTCTACCCTTGCTCCTATTACCTGCAAAAACTTCTTGTCTCACATAATCAATGGCAGCACCAGTATTGGGGTCCCCTGTTCTACCCACATATGGTAATTCCTTTATATGCTGCAAAACTTCAGTCTTATCTGTATATGTGGTAAGGTAAAACTCCACTTTCGATGTGTTACTGTACATTACCAAGCCAACTCTCACTGTATTATTGGTAACATTCAAGGAGCAGACAATCTTGTAGAGGAAAACTTGAATTTGGTGAAAGTTTGGCATGCCAATGTTGCTAGAATGTTGGACTAAAAAGACAATGTCTGCCACAGAAGCATTTTGACATACTGAAAGAGAAGCAAGAAAGTGGTCTTGGTTAGTATCAGGGATAAAGCATTATGAAACAATTCTACATGAATAGGCATAACTGTTTTGAATAACAAAGTATATTCTGCTAGGAAAATCATAAATATTGCATTGTTAACATTCATCAGTTAATTTTTAGATACTTGTGTATACAAGCTAATTTGTAATGCTGCTGTAAAGTATTTCACCACAGAGCAATAAAACTTTACAAAAAAGGGTCATAAGTCTAACTGTATGAAAAGCTTAACCCGCCGGGTATAACTTGCTAGTATTTCTGTCAGCCAACAGTGTGCCAGCATCAACTACCTGCCACTTTACCACCTTTAGTGCTTCCCCATGGCTATAAACAGCATGTGGGGATCTCTGATCGCCCTAAAATATCTATCAAGAAATCATCTCACTAAGCCCAGTGGCCAAATATCTATATACTGTTGTCATTTCTGTATATTCTATTGTTCATTGCATTTACAAATCTGTTGCATCAAAATCAGGCTCTCCTAAATATTGGGTCATTTGTCTTGACCTACTCAACGGTAAAAACTGCACAATGTAGCACTGCAACAAACTATACAGATGTCATCCTTTAAATTGGTTAGTTCACTTAGTTAGGATATGATTCAATTGATATAACCAGTGTAGTTTGATGGATTAAATCAAATCTGATAAGCACTAAACTACAGACTGTTAAAGAACAGTTTAATTAATATCAAAATCCATTTCATAGATGCTTGCAAGGGCTGAGGGGCTTTTATTAGGGAGTGTTAGGAGACGGGACAGATAGGATAGGATAGACCCTCACTCTCGGAGGACCGGAGAAGCGTACGGTCTGGGAGACTCGGTCTGCCCTTGAGGGAACAGGCGTTCTCGAGTACGGTTGGAGAACTGGAAAACACACACGATAGGGAAGAGTCCCCTCCGCTTGGCGTTGGGGACGGAAAGGCTCTCGAGTATGGTTGGAGAACCTGGTAAAGAAAAAGGTTAGTCAGGTGCCTGTCACCAGGAGTCGCCCTCGTGGTAGAGGTGAAGCTCGGCTTCTAAAGCCGAGTACGGAGAGGTACCCGCAGGGACCTTGGAAAAGGGAAATGTTTAGAAGGCCAGAGGCGAGGAACCAAGCCCAGGCAGGATAGAGCCAGCAGGCGAGGCAAAGCGCATGAGCTGCGAAAGAGCAGTTGTGGCCGGGGTCCCCTCTGACTCCGCGGGAGAACCTGAGATATATCGGCAGAGGACACTGAGTCTAGCCCTGAGGCCGGGGGAGTGAGCCTCACATCCCCCCAGAGGGGAACCCTGTGCAGGGCAATGCGGTATAGAAAGGGAAGCCAAGGATATCTTTCCTGGCATTGGAGGGGATGCGGATGGAGGAGCTGAGGTTTTAGGTAGTTGCAGCAAGAGTGAGGAAACGAGAGATGAAGGTACGACCTTCGGGAATGATGTGGATGGCGTAATTTAAATGACCGAGCAGGAAGAGGAGGTCTCTTTTTAATATGCTTGGAACACTGGAAGGAACTGATGAGCTGGCGGATGCGGTCCAGTTTAAAGGGAGGAAGGCGGGCCTCAAACTTATGTGTGTCGAGGTTTATTCCCAGAAGTTCCAGGCAGTTGGTCTTGTTGTCAGAGAGTGGGATGCCGAGGGTAGAAAAGAGGGATTTAAGCTGCGTGATGGCTTGATGTGGAGGCTGAGAGGCTGGAGAGATGAGGAGGAAGTCATCAAGGAGATGGAATGGGAAAAAGCAGGTATTAAGCACAGCGCTTCGGACAGCAAGCCGAAGATCTTCGGGCTACTAAGGCAGCCGAAGGTCAGTTGGGTGGAAAAGTAGAAAGAGCCTTGCCAGGAGATTCAAAACAGATGGCGCAGAGAAGGATGGATGGGCATCACCTTGAAGGCATCGGTGATGTCGGCTTTGGTCAGCCAGGCTCCATGACCAGCAAGCTTGATGGATTTTATGGCATCGATAAGTGTGATATACTGTAGGGAAAATTGGTCGTAGGGGATTAGAGTATTGATGAAGCTGGTGGAGCGACCATGGGGGGGGGGGCGGAAAGATCAATGATGAGCCGCTTCTTTCCCAGGATCTTTCGGGTAGCAATGCCAATGGGATTGATGCTGTATTTAGGGAAGGGGGGGTGGAGAAAGGGCCGGCCATGAAACCCTTATTGATCTCAGCCTGGATGAGAGAAGAGACAGCTTGAGGGTTTGAGACGTCGGAACAAAGGTTTTCGCAGATGAGGGACGAGGATGGAAGGCTGGCTAGGCCAGTGGAGAAGCCATGTTGAAGGCCGTTTATAAGGTAGTCGACGAACTGCCGATCGGTGTGTAGATGGAGAGCTTCGATGAGGGTGGGGATCTTTACTGGCGTGAAGATTGAAAGGGCTGTTAAATGTCATTTCTTCCATTGGACAGGGCAGATGAGCTGGGAGTTAGGATCACCACAGAAAGAGCAGAGGTGGAGGTAGTGGCAAGGGGTGAAAGAGCAGGTGGCCAGGTTAAAGTTATTGCAGATTTGCTCAGATCCAATGAACTTGATGGTGCGACCTTATCTGTCTTTAGAGAGGATGGGGTTTGAGGAGGCTGCATGGTGCGGGAGCTGCTGGCAGAGGCGGTTTTGGGGCAGAGGTGGGTGGAGTGCCCAGTGGAGACCGCTGAAGACCTGGTTGAAAAGGTCATTGTCTGGGGTAGCCCAGTTGACTATGATGTTGTTAGTTGCAAGGACTGCTGCAGCCTTAGCAGAGAAGTTCTTGTGGTACTCGAAAAACATCGTACCACTGTATCGCACAGACAACTCGATAACGTATGCTAGGTAGAGATCCAGTTCCTCACGTCGATGAGAGTAAGCAGTGCAAGGGACATCGCGGAAGATGGAGAAGGCCAGGATGAGGTTCTTGAGCAAGCTGGGGTCACTGGATTTCAGTATGACAGACACATCTACACAATGAACTACTCTATGGTTTATTAACTCCGCCGTGGCAATAAGAATAGAGATAAGATTTACGTCCTTACCCTCAAAGATTTACTGGCGCAGAGCAAGAGAGATAGTGTAGCGCCGGGTGGTGGGAACTGGGTAAGGACCTGAGACCGATGCTGAAGCCAGACTGAAAACAGGAGCAGGGTCGTGATCGGCGGCGGTGGTAGCGGTGGCGCTGGCGGGTGGAAGAGGAGAGGAAGAGCGGGCTTCGATGATGTCGAAGTGGGAGTTGATGGCCGATATAGAATCGGCAAAAGGCTGCATGAACTCCTTGATCTCCTGAAAGATACCCTGGTGCAGCGACTGGAAGCTTGTGGCGCTGGTGGCGGCTGGAGGCTGAGGAGACCTGAAAGCTGTGGGGGTGCAGAAGCTGGAGCAAAGCTGGATTGGCGACCTCTGGTCGCTGCGCATCGGCGTTTCAATGGTGGGAAGACGGGCTCTGCCGCGGTTGAGCTACAATAGAGGAGGAAGAGAACTTTGCAGTCGGCGGATGGTGGAATCTGAATGTCCGAGTTGAAGAGGCCAATCCTTATAGAACAGCATGATGCTGACCGCTGCAGGCGCGGATGTTATGAGCGCCGGGCCGCGGGGTCTTACTGGTGAGGAGATGCTGGGGTGGCCTGGCGGGAGGTCGAGGCGGTCCGAGGGGCCGGTGGAAATGACTGCCCGGGTTGCAGATCCTGAAACTCATCCGAGGACAGAGGCAGAAGCAGATCCATGCTCCTCTTTTTTTTTAAAGGTTTAAACAAAGGATTTCCAAAACAAAAGGTTCAACAAAAGTATTTTTTTAAAAAACAAAGGGTTTTTAAATAAAGAATTTCAAAATGAAAGATTTAAAGATTTAAGATTGAAGCTCGAAGGCCAGTCGAGGACGCTGTAGAAACAAACGCAAGACAAAGACAGGAAGTCGTGCTCGTGCATATATATATATATATATATATATATATATATATATATAGAGAGAGAGAGAGAGAGAGAGAGAGAGAGAGAGAGAGAGAGAGAGAGAGAGAGAGAGAGTAGGGAGTGATTGACAGACGGGACAGTGAAGAAGGGAGCTCTCTGGCCTGGAGGCTGACGTAGCATCCAGGGTGTGAGGCTATTGGAGAGCTGTCAAAGAGAGAGAGAGAGCTTCAAGGCAGAATGGGTGGAGCCGCCTCGACCTGGAACTATTTCTTGCTGGTTTTCCGTGGCGGCGCGCAGCTAGAGCTGGAAGTAAACAGAGAGAGAGAGAGAGAGAGATGAAGAGCCCTCTCCAGCACCCCTGAACTACGCCTAAAGGTAACATTTAAACAACTCCAGAGTGAAAGCTGCTGGAAAACATAAAAGAAAACAAATCATAGTAAGGTGTAATACAATTGAAATACTGCATGTCCATATCTTCCCACTCCTTCATGTCAGTGTTCTTGATAAAGTCACTTTTGTGTATGATTGTCTCCTATCCCTTGCCGTTTATAGCTTTTTCCTGACCTGACAGAAATTTTTCATAGTACCTTTATAGGAAAAAATGTATAGAATAAGGTAAAAACCAACTGGTTGAAAGGTCACAGTGATCATAATTTATATTGAATCAGGAATCAGAATGATAAGACACTATAAAGAAATCTAACATTGCAATTTTAAAAATGAAAACATCTACTTTACCCGCTGGTGGTGGGCCTACTCTCTTAAACGGATTTTCTGTCTCAGTTTTGATCATGTTGTGTATGTTTTGAGATAAAGGAATCAGGTTGTCTGCAGATAAATTGAAATACTTTATGCCCATATCTTCCCACTCCTTCATGTTGGTGTTCTGGACTCCAATAGGAACAATTTTCACACCATGCTTTTTTACCAAGGTGACAGCTTGTTGAAATTGATCATACTTCGAACTTCCAGAGGTAATGATGACTAAAAACTGAGGGATGCCTTCCGCTCGCCGACTTCCAGAAGACTCTTTGAAGTGGACGTCGTAAGCGTGTTTGATAGCAACCCCAGTTTTCAGCTCTCCCTCTCTCTCAGCTTTGTACACAAGATTCTTTTTGATGTGGTTCAGCACTTGATTCTTTCCTTTAAAAGTGTTCAGAAGGACCTCTGCTTGGGCATCATCACTGAACTGTGATACTCCAATTCTGTACTTATTTGCTTGGACATCTAGTTGCTGCACGACTTTGTTAAGGAAAGTTTTCACCTGCCGAAACATTTTGTCTCCCATGCCTTTGGAACCATCAACTAGGAACACCACGTCTGCAAACATTTCAGTGGCTGGAAAACATAATAAAAAAAAAACATCACTATGTTTCTCCTTATAAATGTTTACTATGGTAAATTTGCCCTGTAATTTTGCAGTTGTTGCTGTTTTCCATCGTCATTTATCATATGTTATCATGGTTTGCCTTTTCTTTTTAACTGCAATTTTTTATACTTGCTATACTTTTACATTGCTAAACCTTTGTAAGGGTAATTTTCCTTTCACTGTTTATTGATTGGCTTCTTACTAAGAAGCAGTATGAAAAAACTCACAAACTGAGTAGCATGCAAAAATGTTGAATGCATGTTTTAACACTGTGGTAAGGTTATTGGACCATCTCCAGTTCTGAACTGTATCAAGGATTGTTAGATCAAGGTGAATAGAACAGTTTAAGTACTGAGCAGTTGAAAACTGATATGGTGAGAAGGGTGGCAAAAGACATCTCCTAGACAAGGATATATGTTACGGTAAAAGTCAGAATATTGGCAAATCTTCAGATTTACTGTTAAATGTCGACAAGTAAAACAGTAAATGTCTGAAATAAATATGATAACGCTTTATTTTGGACATTAACCGGTAAATCTCAGGAATAACCAAGTGGCTTTGGCAAATGACCGAATGTCTTTACAAAATAAACATGGTAACTCTTAACTCCAGGCATTTACTGGTAAATTTCAAGAATAACCAAGTGGCTTTAGCTAATGACCGAATGTCTCACTTTTGCGCATTGTAAGGCTTCAGGAGTTCTGTGTAACTCCAAGTGCCACAAAAGTCAATTACGCTGCAGTAAGTAAGTAAGTAAATATATCTATTCAGTGCCAGTATTTTTCGTGTTTTCTGTCATAACCAAAGTGTGATTTTTCTGTTGAAAAAAAAACAAAGGTTCTAAATGATTTAATTTGCATTTAACATAATGTTATTTTTAATCAAACTAATAGGTATTTGGAGTACATGTCCTTCAACACCATTGTGAATTGTTTTACAGACAAATTTACCAGAATGTTGGTTGTTCTACATAAGTGGATCACAATATTCTTCCGTACCATGTTGAATTGCTCAATTGTGCATTACAAACTTATTAATGATTATTTTGTTAATGGAAAATGTGTATGCAGAAATAAATATATTGTTCATCATTCATGTTTTCTTGTTAATGGACCATTTTTTTAGAAGGCAGTGTGGTCCAGGGCTTGTAATCAGAAAGTCAATGGTTCAAATCCCACCTCTGCCAATGACTGACTCACTGTGTATCCCTGAGCAAGTCACTTAACCTCCTTGTGCTCCATCCTGCAGATGATATGTTAAATCAATGTCCTATTGTAAGGGCCTCTGCATATAATGCATATTTCACATTATACCTCTATAAAAATCTTTGTGATGTTGGTCCACTATGAAAGGCGCTATATAAAAATAAAGATATTATTATTATATTATTATATTATTGTATGCAGAAATACGTATATTGTTCAACATCAATGTTTTTTGTTAATGGAGAATATGTATGCAAAAATAAATATATTCTTCGACAAAATAATAATAATTTTGTTAATAACAATTTATATGTAGGAATAAATACATTCTTCGATGATATACATGCATTTACCAATAACCTTAGGTAAATCATAAGATTAATCAGTAAATATCTGCAAAGCAATCTATTTCCCCATAATTTCAGACATTTAGCAATGCGCTTTGTTAAGTCATAAGATAAACAGGGAAATGTCTGAAAAGCAATTTATTTCTTCATAATTTTGGACATTTACTGGTAACATTTAAGAGTGACCAAATTCTGACTTTTACCAAAAACATATACAGCTCGTAGAATATGAAAAGTTAACTAGAAGTGGTGGTAATTTCAAATAATAATGACAAAAACATACAGAAGCAATTCATGCCTCTCATTTCTTAGATTTGCTAAATCTTTTCAAGAGATGACCATTAGATCTGTTAACCAGGTGTGAAAAATTGGCACCATCTATTTTAAAACAGTGGGGTCTATTCAATTTATCTAAACGTGACAGATCTAAATACTGACAAATTTGCATATTAGTGCTGACAAGCTAGAGTTTGACTTACTTTTAAAGATAATAATACTCAACAAAAGGTTATGAAGAGAAGGACAGGTTTATTTTCATTATGTTTACAAGATAGCACTAATAACTAATACGTAACAACATAGGGATTAAGTTTCCAAAAAAAAAAGTAAAAAAGGGTTATTAGATCTATGAACTTTAACTGCATTTAGTCAGCCAAGCTATGAGTGGTATTTAAAGAGATGTGGCCACATCTGTTAAGATTTTTTTTGTTGTTGTATGAATAAGGTTTGATTTTGCATCACATTTGTAAGAAATTAAATCACATAATTAAAAAAAAAAAATACTGTACCATTGTTCTGAGATTCACAGATGGGCATCCATGTTAACAAAAGAACAGCCAATAGTTTAAGATGATCCATTTTCATCACAGATAAACTATTGTTTCTGAAAAAATGAATAGATATTTTGCAAATAATAAAAAGTGCATTTCTCCCATCACAGGTTTTGCTCTTTTAGTTAATATAACATGTGTGGAATACACCCAGCATTTCAATGGGCATTACATGTACTGTATATACAGTATATATACTGTAAAAGCTGTTTACCCCAAACAATCATTAGTACTTTTTTCAAAAAACAAAACAAAACAATAAAGCTACCAAACAAGAAATAAATAGTGGTTTGTGAATAGTAAATACCTTTCAGTATCTAGCCCATTATGTCCCATTAAAATAAGAGACCTAGAATTTTAGGATTGAGACATCATTTTAAAAAAGCCCTAATAGAAGTACAGTATTTCATGTTAGATGTGTCAGTTTTTCGTTAAGTATATGGAAAACTACAAAGCAGTATGTAATTCAATGTTAACATAACACTATTCAGCAAAACTTTTGACCATAGCTGTAGTAAACATAGACTGTCTCACAAAACCAGCCTATAAATCTTTCTCCATGGCCATATTTTTTAATGATTTAAAAGGTAAATCAGACATGAAAAACAAGAGTATATGACGTGAAACCAGTGTTAGATAAACACACATGCCTTTATATAAAAAAAAAAAATACTGCACAACCTTACCTCCTTCTAGCTAAAAATAATCATTGAACTTGGCTTCCAGATTCAAAAGGATGAAGCTGGACTCAGTCCAGATATTCTCAGTAACAGCCACAACCTAATTAGTAAAACAGAAAATGGTGTTATTTAAAAGCTCTGGTGTACCACAGTCAAATGTTGTAATCAGCCACCATTACCAAAAAAAAACCAAACATTGTGTCATTGGAGGTATTGAGGAGTCCAATTAATAGAAACAAGACCAATCCCAGTGCTTAAAGGAATGAGCTATGAAGATAGGATGAAAGAACTGCATTTATTAAAGTGTATTCTGCGCTGTGACGGGGTGTCCACCCCTTGTGTATATTTATGTATTATTTTCATTTGTATTATTATTATTATATTGTATTTGTGTGCGGGCGGATGAAAGCCGTCCAGCATTGTTATTCATTATTTGAGACGGTCTTACATTGGGTAGTCAGTGTAGATGGGGTTACAACTACATCCCTAAATCTCGTGGGAATGTGGCTGGAGCCTTTAATAATAGGTTAATTAACAGAATTAAGAGAATAAAAGGACCTACACTGGGCTCATTGACGGAGAGTGTTAGAGGCGGAAAGACAGTTGTGGTAAGAGAGAAACCATTTCTATACTAGATACGAATGTACTTGTTCTTTTTACGTGTTTTTACTTGTTTTGGCCCTTGAGCCGTTTGTTTTGTGTATTATTTAAAAGTCTTTATTTTGTTACTTTTGTTTGTTTAATAAATATACGTCTGTGGCCGTTTCAGCTCCGTACCTCAAGCTGTCTGTGTACTGCTTCCCTGGTCTGACGTCACCCCTACAGCCATCTTTACCACATGCACAATAAATGGTTTATATAAAAACCCATAAGAAAGGAGGATTTTTGTAGGGGTGAGTGCAGTTTTGACAATGTCTATTCTGAACTTACTGTCAGGGGCATAAGATAAGCAGAGACAGGGTCTCATTCACTAAACAGCAGTAACATGTTTTGCATGCAGGAACCCCTTTACTGCGTGCTTGTACACCTGCTGTATCCACTAACCAGTAGCAGGCAAACTAGCACGTGGAATAAAGCATGTGGAAAAAGTACTTCGTTCGAGCCATTTAAATATAATGAATAATGTTAATGTGTGGAAATGTATGCAAATGATATCACAAAATACCGCAAGGGAGGTATTTGATGTGCAAACCATATTCACTTAATGGCGCTAACTTTACTAGGTGCCTCAGTGTGTGTTAAAAGTACCGCTTATTGAAACCAAGTGGTGTCACAGAACCAGCAGAAGAGCGGCACAGGAGATCGAGAAGAGTGAGGGAGAGAGTATTCTGAACCTCCTCAAGGATCCTTTCTCCAAGTAGATTGGTTCCCTTTTTGTTTAAGTGCAGTCCGTCCCGCCTATATAGATAGTCCTTGTTGTAGAATGTGCTCCAATGTTCAAGAAAGGTGACACCTTCCTGTGTGCACCACGATTTCATCCATGCATTTTGATTATGTATTTCCAGATGTCCGTATGCTCCTTTGCAAGACAAGTTTTGGTCTTGTCTTTTAATTTCCTTCCTAGCTGTCTGAATTTGTTTTGCAAGGATCTTGGCCTGTCTCTTCCAATGTTGTTTGTACCGATGTGGACGACTACTACTGTGTCGTCTCCTGTTCGTTTTAGGAGCCTGTCCACGTTCTCAGTGATGTGCATGACAGAGGATCCTGGAAGGCAGCACTCTGTTGTAGTAAGGGGGTCCAGACTGTGAACTGAACTTGCTGTGTTTCTCAATATGGAGTCCCCAACAATCATGACCTTCCTTCTTTTTGCTGCCTGGCCAGCACTGTTTATAGGGTCCTGAATATTGTTCTCTCGTTCTCTTGATGTTGGTTTTGATCATCTAAATTTTGAAGTGGCTCAAATTTGTTGGATGTTTTGATTTCTGGTGGTTGTGTTTGATGAAGTTGATTTTTTCCCTGCTTCTGCCTATCTGAACCCAGCTGTTTTGACCCTCTTCTATCTCCCTGGTGGCTGTCAGTCTGCTAGGGGTGCTGACTTCCATGAATTGTGGGTGTGCCAGCTCCTCGAGCTCCTGTTGCTGTCTCATTTCCTGCAGCTTCATTTCTAGCATACTTACTAGTTTACGCAAGTCCTGGATCATACGGCACTTTACACACACTATGAGGCTGGTGTATATGCAATACTTTCAGTTATGTTAATATTTTTATATAGTCACCATGTACTTCTGATATTTAAGTAGGCTATGTTTAAATAGCTTTAAAATATACAAGGTAAACTGTAAACGTCCAGTAAATGAATGTACACAACGTGTGAGTTGAGGTGCAGTCATCAATACAAGCAATCAAATGGCATCTAATGTTAAAGTGACATTCCACCAAACACCTTTTGAAATGTAAACAGTGAACTTTTAATTGACTGAGCGAGTGACTTCTGATTAATATTTCAAAATAAATCAGAGGGAGATCAAGTTGAACAAACAAATATTTATTTGATTTGCAGAGTTAAACATAAATGTTCGATTAACAATCTCTTTCTTTGCTTTGACTATCTTGCAGGACGCTATGATTTGGGACAAGACCCCTGCCCTCCTCCTACGGAGCGCATTTATTGTGTCCTTAATGTTTCATTGAAGTTAATGTTCTCACTGATTCAGCACCAAAAATCCTTTCATAATTCCCCACCGCTTCTTCTGCTAATACATTTAGCTCCTGGTCTGTAAACTTTATATTCTTCACTCTTGGTCCTCCTTGGTCGCTGTTATTGTGACAAACTCAGATCTGTACTTACCTTTTCTTTCAAGCACCCTTATATATGTGTGTATATATATATTATTATTATTATTATTATTTATTTCTTAGCAGACGCCCTTATCCAGGGCGACTTACAATTGTTACAAGATATCACATTATACATTATTTCACATTATACAGATATCACATTATTTTACATACAATTACCCATTTATACAGTTGGGTTTTTACTGGAGCAATCTAGGTAAAGTACCTTGCTCAAGGGTACAACAGCAGTGTCCCCCACTGGGGATTGAACCCACAACCCTCCGGTCAAGAGTCCAGAGCCCTAACCACTGCTCCACACTGCTGCCCTATATATATATATATATATATATATATATATATATATATACACACTATAATACAGTGTGTATAAACCTAATGCATAATTCTGCGTGCTGAATTCTGCACGTTGTGACAACTTGCAAATGAATCTATTCGCTTGCTTTATTTGTGCATATAATTAGCTTAGTGAATAGAGCTATCGCTGGTTCATTTTTACAAGCGGTGTGGCTTCCCTCTGCCACGCGGTAATTCATTATATATATATATATATTATATATATATATATATATATATATATATATAATATATATATATATAATGAGAGGTACAGATGTGTGCTGGCTTCTGGGTAGGAATGTCCCTGGATGTAACCACTGAGGTAACAGTATATGTGGAATGACCCCAGTATCTGGTTAAATAACCCTTAAGCCCTGCAGGCTTCCTACCAGCCAACCTGTATGGTTATACTGAATGCCTTGAAGTGCTAGAAAATGGTAACAGTACAAATGTAAATTATTTTCATAATATTTCAAGTATAGTTTTATTTTTGTTGTTCTGCAACCTTAAGTGGATGTCTGTGTGTTGTAGTGAACATGTATAACCATACATCAGCACCGGAAGACCATGATGTAATTGACATGGTCTCTTGTGTCATCTGGAAAGAGTTGTATGTTCTATGTCTTACCTGATTATGGCACTTTGTAGTTGCTTGTGTTGTCTGGCTCCTTTGGCTGGGGGTGGGAATTGCGAGTTAGGGTTAAAAGCCCTAACGCCACATTTCCTTGCTTTTGTGGCGATGGATTCAACCCTAACTGCTGCATTAGCGTAGTTTTTTGCAATGAATATATGAATATATATATATATATATATATATATATATATATATATATATATATATATATATATATATATGGGTTACCTTACATGATGTTAAAATTGTTTGGTGATTTTGTAATGTGACTCATATCCACTGTAGACCTGAAACCATCAGTCTGATTTCACCAGACTTGGATTCAAATTGATGTGAAAGGTATGAAAAGGTATTGGATTACACTGCTGTGCAATAATACTGAATACATATTTTAAAAAATCTGTACGCTACCATATAAGGTTACTTTATAAACAGGCCAGTATGAGAAAAATGTTAATTTCATGCAGGGGGGTAATTATTTACCATTCAATGTATGTATTGGTTTTATTGCCTTCATTTTCATATAATTTACTTTTCAGGACATGGGCCAATGCATACTGCCTGAAATTAAGGGCCAGAATCAGACCTGGGGTCAGTTATAATTTGAATTACAATTACAGCATACTTGTTTCCTGAAATTGCAATTAAGATGCTATTTTTCAAATTACAATTACACTAAAAAGTAACATAAACAACTACACACATTAACATGTTTACTCTGCCAAACAGTAATCACAGGTATAAATACAGAAACATACTATATAATGTTTTTTCAAACAAATGGGGTCGCTAAAAGGGGTTGAAGAATGTTCGCTCAATGTAAAACACAACATGGAACTGTGGCTGACTAAGCTTGGAAAGATGTGTAATTGAACTGTAATCGGTCAATTATGTGGCAATTACAATTCCGCAGGTGTGCCAAGGTTCAACTGCAACTACAATTAGATTGTAAGTGCAGTGAATTACAAGTAACGCAATTACACTTGTAATTGACCCCAGGTCTGGCCAGAATTTCTTCTGATAAATATCTTTTAGTTTGGCACCATTTATTCTGTTATTACTTTAACTCCTTAAGAATTGGAGATGATCCAGTGGCACAGATTCATTCCGGTCAATATAAATTACTTTTAATCCTATTTGATACTTGCTGACGATTCCTGGAGATACAGTGAAACAATCCTTTAGACGTTCTAGCACCTGTTATACAGTCTTTACGAAAAATAAAAAAAATGAAAAGTATATAATATAGTTGTCCCGTGTTATACCGCCCCCCTTTATAACGCTACCCTCACATACCGCCAACTATTCTCTCTGAACAAATGTCACCAATATAAAAACAGTGCTATTTGTACCCGTTATATCGCCACCCCGCTGTCCGCCATCCGCCAACTTCCCAAGCCAAGCAAACATTGTAGTTTCACTCATTGTAGTGCCAGTGAAATAATCATGGTCAATTAAAACAACAGTTATGCAGTTAACCTTTGACTCGCTTTCCTAATTCGTTGTTAACTGAACGCTCATACCATGTCATCAACGCTCCTGCTCTCAAAGCAAAACAAAAAGTTCAAAATGGCGAGTCGACCCTACATTTAACACCAGAGCAAAAGAAACAAATCTGCATGTATGCATCTGAAAATAAGAAAGCAAGTCAGAAAGACATCACAAATGTTTTCTTGCTTAACTGAGGCATATACTGTTAATCGAAGGACAATTGGAGACTTTCTGGATGAAAACAAATGGCTTACCTTGATGGAACGGGTTGATTTGTTTAACCTGAAAAAGGCTTGACGCAGTCTAAAATAAACCACAATAAAATGTTTTTTAAAAAAAAAGTATGGTAAGAGGTTTGACTTAAACTAAAGCATCAGTTTTGTAAACATTTTTTTTTTTTTTACTTTTTGTTTAAAAAAAGTGTTTGTACATATTCAACGTTTTTTTTTTGTTTTTTTTTTAACTGCATAAAAAAGAATGCTGTTGAGCTTAAATTGCTTTGTGAAATAAATAGACGGCATTGTTCAATGGGGGATATTATTAAGCAGGCTTACAGTCATGCCACAGACTGTAAAGTTCAAATGACTAGTACAGTAAAAAAAAAAAAAAAAAAGAATAAATAATTTGTACGCTTTTTTGTTTTTATGGAATTGTTGTTTGGGTGATTTGAAACTAAATGAGTGTTTTATTTATTTATTTTAAGTATAAACTGTTCTTCAAAAGAAACCATGTATGTTTCATACAGATGGGAAAAGATGATAAAACATCACTATACTGTTGTGTTAAGAACTAGTACTGTAGTTTTAAAAAAGGTTAATGAAAATGGCCTGGATATACTATAATTTTATAACTAAAAAATTAAAACGTTTGAACTTACTGCATACATAGAAGGTTGTATTTTTTTGTTTATTTTTTTTTTGACCCTCACTATAACGCCATCCTCGCTTATCACCCGTTTTTGCCCATGGCTCTTACCTGGCGGTATAAAGAGGGTTGACTGTGTAACCCTTTCATCACTACAGGCATAAGAAAGATAACTTCCAGAACAATAAATGCATGTTCTGAATGCATAGTATGTGTGTGTGTGTGTGTGTGTATATATAAATATATATAAGTATTTAGCAGCACCAACACATCTTCTTTACGATTATGCAAGTTTTATAATAAGCAAAAATAAACCGGAGCATACATGCAGTCTGCATATCCAGTATTTAAATGAAAAATGTGCACTTTTAATGGCTTTTAAAAATGACACAAAAAAGGTGCCACATTCACACAACTTGAACATGCAACCTAATTTTAAGCTATGGGTTTTTGTTTTCTTTTTTTTGTGTGTGTGCTTTGTTTGTTTGTTTTTATAATAAATAATGTTTTGTTCACTAAATTGTTCGGTGCCACAAATCCGTGACAAGAAGAAGGTCTTTACATACGCATTAAGTGGTGACCTGCGCATAATAACACAGATTTTAATAATAATAATAATAATAATAATAATAATAATAATAATGTTGTACTTTTAAATATTTTAAAAAGTTAATAAACAAAAAGGATCAAAGAAGGAATTAGTAAAGAAACACAACTGAGATTGCAGTAAGTTGTATGTATAAATGTATAACAATATCCTGTAATGGCTGGAGCAGTCCCCAATCGACTCATTAAATAGGACTACTACTGGTACCACGACAAAAAAAATAAAATAAATAAATACTATGACTACAACTGTATAATTACTACTAATAATAATGGTAACAATTAAACTGTTGGATATATAGGGATGTTCATAACTCTGATCTATAGATTTTAGTCCAACCATTATTTTACAACAGAGTTGCTGGAGGTCGGGGTGGTAACCTTTTATCAAAACAAGACCTGTTTTGTAATGGGACAGCCCATCTCTAGTATGTCCAATAGGAATACATGGGCGGGGTCATGAATTTATTTCCAGTCTTTTGGATCATTTCCAAGTCGCGTCTGGTGTGGATTGACATTCAGCGACTTCGCTCGCTCACATCGCTCGCGTCCAGTGTGGATGCAGCTTTAGAAAACAGCATTTAAAACGGTAAACATGAGAGATCAGCTATCAGATAGATATCTATTAGACCAAGTCTATGGAAGCTATGAAAATAAAAAACAGAAAAAGGGATTTACTTTACAAAATTATGATATAGTTAGAATAAAATTAGGTTTCAGAATAGTGGTGGGCTCATACTGCGCATTGTAATTCCTGTTAAAGGACTGAACACTATACAGAGTTGCCCCTCTTTCATGTGACCTGTTGTGTACAGTTGCCAATTTAGGCTTTCTTACTGACTGCTTCCCAAGCTTAAGCAACTGTGTTTGAAAGACTAACAGCTGCTGAAACAAAGAAATGGCTTTTATTTCACTATTTGGCTGCACTGTGGTTACAATACAGAGAATGGTACGCTGGCAATGCTGTGATTGACTATAGCACAAAACAAACTGAAGTTCAACCACAAAATCGTATATATGTTTACGTTTTTAGATAACCCAATTTGTTGTTCATTAGATGGTTGTTTCCTTGTTTTCTGAGCTAAAATCATTTAAGCATGACTGGGCAAGCGCAATACACGGTGTACCACATTTTAACACATACCACAAAATAACCACACCGGTAGTTCATTTTTTAAGAAAGATATATAGAGAAAGAAAGAAATGTGGTCCTTTAAATCTCCTTACTACTAGCCAAACATATCACATATGTAAAAAAATGAGCACCCATCAAGTGAAGTTTGATATCAGTTATGTTGATGCAGTTTTAAGAAATGTAACAAAAGCAGGTCTTCACTTTCCTAGAGCTTAGTGTTCTGGCACAGAGCAGAGCAAACATAGTTTGCAATATTGAATAAACAAGTTAGTTCCAGGAACTCAGTAGAAAAATACAGGCAGTCTTTTAGGCAAGACCAAAAAATGGATTTTGCTTTTGTGGATTCTATTGGAATGGATTTTGCTTTTGTGGATTCTATTGCTATGCCTGTTTGTTTTAGTCTTTGTTTCTTATTGTTAAAGGATCGTCAAAAATTTCAATAAATGAAAAAAGAAAATATTTGTGTACCATAACATTAAGATGTTGTACTTTATTGGGAAGCCCAACATTTTCACTGGGACCCCCAACATTTCCTCTAAGACCTTCAGTTTTATTAGTTTGAGATTCCTGGACCCTCAGTGGGAAAAGGTTTTGGGGAGCCCTGTGTATATAATGAGTAATTGTCACAACCTAGTGAATTTAGTGTATTCCTTGATCTGCATGCTTCTGAATTCAGCAAGACAGTAACTGGTAACAATTGTCTTAATTTTCACTTCCCCAAAACTATGCGAGATGCAGATATACCCTATGCTTATATGCAAAACAGATACTAAATTAAATTGGCACCATGAATACATTAAAAAGGAATTTAAGGTTAATAAAGAAAATGTTTAACCGATTTTTCTGAAGGTTAATCAAAAAATGATGTGAGCTGCTTTTGTAATTAATTGTATTATGTAGTACTGGTACAGGAATATAATATACATATTTCAATACAGTCACCCACATGATAAAAAATAAAATAAAAAAAACACTGAGAAAAGATTCTACTAAGAAACTAAGTTTACTTCCCCTAAGCATTGAAATACCAGATGCTGTTAAAATAACCTTTGAAAATACAACAAATTTTTTAGATATTTTAGGTAAAGTAATCAGATATTGAGATTGCTAATTGTAAAAGAACAATCAATAATAAAACAATGTTCATGGAACTTACCAAGCAGTTAATTATTGCAGACTCTTCTCACCGATCAACTGGTTAACTTCAAGTGAACTTAAATGCTTTAAGCCACTCCTTAAAGTGAAAATTCAAAGCCTCTTTTTTCAGTAAACCACATGTTTCCCAGAACTCTATCTCTACTGGGTTGGCCATGCTCTGGTTCGGAGCCCAGGAGCCAGCACTGAGTCCTGGAGCCGGAGCAGAGCTTGTCAGTTTTCTGAGCTTCGGAGCTGGAGGGGAGTTGGAGCTGGGGATGCTGGAGCTGGAGCGTAGCTGGAGAGCTCCGGAGCATGGAGCCAGAGCTGGGGTTCTGGAGCAGCTCCACTAGTTCCTACCTTTCACATTTATAAGAAATCTTTTCTGAATTATTCAGTTCAAATATTTGAATGAACAAAATAAATCAATATATAAAATACCTAAATGTAAATTCACAAGTACTTTAATGTATATAATATTTCTGTTGATATAGGGATTAGTGTACAAAATTATCAACTAGAGTCTTGCATTCCGGTATCTGCAGCCATTACCTAAACCCAGTGGAGGCATATAGAGAGGGTCCTCATATTCGTGCAGTAAGAGGACAGTGAGGGAAAGATTATAATCACAAATGCAATCTGAAACGTACAAAGGAGGTTAGGATTGAGTAATAATAAAAGAAAGCTTGGTGAAGATTGGTACACTATCAAGGCAGTAACCATGTTCACAGTAGTGTGTGACAGACATGATATATACCTCCCCAGAAGTGGTATCATTGGAACCGCACAGCCCGAAGTGGTTATAACGCAGCTAACTGTCATTTGGTGGATGGAAAGTAATTAAAATAATTGAAACACATTTTAAATTAAGACAAAACCAGAAACTTTTATTGTGTACACATCCGCAGTGTTATATAGTCCCAGACTTAATTTAATTACATTTATTGATCTCTTAATAAAAATAAATTGCACATGCCCGTTTATTGTGAATTTCTGCAACGAATGTGGCATCTCACTAGAAACTACTAGAGGACTGAACACACGCTAATGATGAGCAGAGTTTCAAGTGACACGAGGAAGTAAGGGGAAAAGCTGCCATGAAGCTGTATCTGTATCAGGTGAGTTTGTGTATACGTTGCATGCGAGGCACACATATTCAAGTCCATTTTCATCCTTTCGGATCTCAAAAGATGTTTTTATTAGTTGGCAGACACCCTCGTGTCCAAGTTTTGCCAGATTAAGTTGAAGATCAAACCAGACTTTACGCACCAAGCCGACCGCGGTATTTTACTTATTTCCTTAAAATGAATGTCCATATTTTTTTCTCAAACCAGTCTTTAAGTACATTAACAGCCCATGGTGTAGTTTTTTTTTTTTTACTGTTTTTTCTATCTTTGTTTTCTTCTATTTCATTTAGCTGGTCTTCATCTACTGCTATGTGTCTACTCTTGACAGTTGCTGCTGCACTTATTTTATTTGTATTTTTTTTTTCAGATGGACTGCTGTCTTCACTCAGATAGTTGGTGTTGTACCAGTTATCTGGAGTTTCATCCCCAAATATATTAAAGGAAATAGGTGGCATGTCACTCATTTTTGGCAGTGGTTTTGTAACTAATAACAAGTAAAATGGCAGTTTGTCATGGAATTTAGAATGCAGTGGTGCATAGTGATTTATTCAGTGTGAAGTGGCTTATTAGTATGCAAAAGCCATGCCATACGTTATATATAAGCACGGTCATGTGATGCTGTTTAACCAATCAGAAGTCGTGTTATATATAGATAGTGCTAGACTGGGGGGTGGATGCAGGTGGACGCTTTTTGGAAGGGTGGACACCCACTATTTTTGGTCAAACACCATTTTTTACACTCCGTCTCAGGGGTTGGCAACGTGTCGTACACAGACACCAGTGTCCATGGTAAAAATTTTGAGGTCCGTGGTCATTTATTCAAAAAAACGTACGACTTACAAGCTCTGTTGAAAAAAGACATGATTTATCTATGTACATATTGCAATTGCGATGTGAACGGGCCAGATTTGGCCTCTGCTTCTCCCCGTAAACTGACAATGACGCCAATATTCTATAGTAACTGTGATTACTGTAGAATCATTGATGACACTGAACCATAGAAGCCTTGTTATCTTAATGTGTGACAAGAGCACTGATCACAGTGACAAGAGTCAAATAATAATTTATCATTGTTTTGTGAATGTTGACACAGGTGAAGAGTTTTTGAGCTTAATTGAAATAACTGAGCGTTGTAATACACAAAATCTGAGTGCAGCCATCGTTGGTTGTTTGGTAAATGACCAAACAAGTACCCAGGAGGGAAAATTGTGGGATTTACATCAGATGGGGCATCTGTGATGCTAGCCCAATGTGAAAGTGCTCATAAATTACTGTGCCTACTTCTTTGGTTGAAGAGATATTATCAGCTCATCAGGAATCTTGTGCAATTAAATCATACTTAAACTGCTGATGGTAAATAATTTAACTAAGTCTATTAGTTAAATTGTCTAAATCGACTACATGCAAGATGCAACAGATGTGTTGACTCAAAACTTTATTTAGGCACTGTACGATTTGACTGGCGAAAGATAACATTGCTTTATTGGAGTTCATAAAGATAGCTTTTTTCAGCTTGTTACAGTAACCTTTTCACTTCTGTGTTTGTTTATTTCTTAATTATTTTCTTTATTTTAAGTTTGTGGCGGAATTTTGTTAATGGCATATGTGCAATATATAAACCTTAAGTGAATTAGCATTTGTATGGAGGGTGATCACTGTCAAAAATATTCATATATATATATAATGAATTTGTAATTGTAATTACAGGTACAAATCAAAAATACAAGTACAAATAAAACATACGAGTACAACTCAAGAAAAGCTACGGGTACGACTCAAAAAGTTATGAGTACAACTTTTCTATCTCTATAATGTAAAGTCTGCTTTATTTCCTATTCAAAGCTTTCTCTTTTGAAAACGATTGCATTTTTAGCAAGATTCACCTGGATTTGTTTAGAGACACCCCTCCTTAACACATACGTGTTATTATTTCTACAATCAATGTTTTCACTTGGCCTGACATGGGCTCTTTTCACCGAAGTTCTGTCCGAAATTGCCGGCTCATGAATATTCATGAGCTGACAAGCCGGGGGTGTGGTTTGATCTTTGGCTTGGTTGTCAGGGATGGGATAGGCAGCGATTGAGAATGAACAAGATTGGCGGCAACTCAATTCTTCAGCTTTTTTGATAGTGGGTTAATTAGGTATATTGTTAATTGCCTTATTATTTAAAATAGTGTGTTGTTAAAAAAAATACATTGCATGTCTATATAAATTAATAACAACTGTTTGATTTTAAAAAGTTTTTTAAAAAATCAGCTTGTATTTAGCTCAGACAGTTGGAGCCTGGGATGGAGCCTGGTGGATCCCCAGCTCGTTACTGCATCACCAAAAAGGTACAGACAAACACAGCATTATCTGCATACATGGAAGCTCCAAGGCCATGCACGGAACGGTCGGTTTAGATTCAATTCAACAAGTACCGTATTACTTCAATTTGGCGCCGCAGTGTTTATTTTAAATTGATCAAAATGACTGCGTCCTTTAAACGAGGGTGGCGATTATACAAGGGTGGCCTTTATTAATAATACTATGCTTTACAAACACTGCAATGTTTTATTAAATGATTTAAAACATTTTAGAAATGGCGCCATGAGAGTCTCCGATCTGCAGCACTATACTCTTGTGTGTTTTTGGGGCTTGAATGCAGTATATTTACTGACAGTTAACGAGAGCCTATTAGGTGGGAGTTGGGAGGTCAGGGGAGTACTGTACCAGCGAATCAGGAGTGTGCATTGGTTGCTATGGGGTGGGACAAGAAGAGGAGAGAGAACGATAGTTGAGTATGATGCAGTTGTTTTTCTTAACGAGAAATATTACTTCTGAATTTTGGTTTGATTTCTGTTAAAACTAAAATATATCCTACTCATTTTTTTTTCTCACTGTAATTTACCTGCTTGTTTGTAATTTCTCTGTAAGAGAAACCGAAGCTAAATCTTATCATAGATAGTAAGCAAGTTTTTTTATATATATAATTGTGGGTGTACATTAGTTTGTATGCTGGGTTGAGGTTGCAGTCTCTTCGGGGGTGTCATGTACATAGGCAGAGTTGCGTGTTTCTTAATTTATTTTTTGTGTATTTTATTCGATCAAATTGTTAATGTCTTTATGTGTTTTTTTTCAGAGACCGTTTTTTTATAGAGACCGACGTCATATCACATTCGTAAATATTGACACTTGCTTTTCAAGGGAGATGCAGCATTTTTGTGCCTATAACCCCTAAAAAACAGTTGTCCAAATGTTGTTTTTGTTGTTGCATTTGTAACCATTTTAGTCGCAGTCTGGAGCCCAGCATCATAATTACTCATTTCTCTGTGATTCAGTGGTACAGACAGATTGATACATTATGATGGCGTGATTAAGGGAGCATTGTGTTTTGACGAATCATATCGTCATAAAGAACTGTCGGTGCCTACCTGTGGCAAGCCAGTGGTGCAGTACCAAATGCCTGAGAGACAGGCATTTGGGAATGGGTTGCCAAATTGCACAACAAGTTGCCAAAATATCCATGACATGCTACAATCTCCTAAATTCATTCTGTATCTCAGTTTCTTGAATTGGGTTTTGCCACTTCTCGCATCAATGAATTTGGCACTGCAGAAATAGAACTCTGTACAACACATACTGCTCTCTGGAGAAGGTACTGCAAGGTCATTTTGAAGCCGTTTAAACAGCCTTCAAATGAGGATTCTACGCTGAAATCTTTCGTATCGCCAAGCGACCTGTCTATCCCTAGTGCCAAGGTCACAGAGATACTGAGGGAGTGTGAGAAGCAGCACTACTTGCCAGAAACGGAGATTGCTCAGGTAAAAGCAACGTTCATCGAATATGCAAAGAAACTTAAACAGGCATTCAAGGCCAGGTTTCCTGAAAAAGAGCTGGTGAAATGCATGCTTTACTTCAACCCCTGTAACCAAAAGCCACCAGTCTCAGAAATTCAAAAACTTGCTGCAAGATTTACAAAGCACATTGACTCCAGCATAGTTGAAATGCAATATACATTGTACTGCGAGGATGAGGCTGTCAAGACACTTTTCAACTCAGACCGCTGTGGCAGTGATGTTACCAAATTGTGGTGTCTTTTGTTTAAGTCAGGTGAGGATGAATACAGTGAACTGGCAAGGCTGTCACTTCTTTTACTGACACTGAGCCCTGACACATGCTGCTGCAAACGAGGCTTCAGCCACATGAACTCAATCAAAACATCCACAAGGAATCGCCTTGAGAACTGTCTGGTTGATGCCTGTCTATGTATTGAAACTGCAACAACGAGCACAAAGGACTTTGATGTAGCTGCAAATTTTATTATTATTATTATTATTATTAGAGTTTTTAATACAATAATATACAACGCAGTTAACTGTACAGTAAAATACATTTCAATAAGGTGGCCAGGTCAAAATAGGGAGACCGTAACCAAAAATGGCGGTGCCTCAGACATGTGGCAGCTGCTAAGTCATAAAATTGACTGTGACGCTTGTCTTAAAAATAAACTGTTATATAATAATAAAAAAACCCTGAGAAAAATTAGATTTTTGTGCCGAATGTAAACTATGTGAACAGTACAGTCAAAAGAAAGATATGTTGTAAGAATTATAGGCCTACTCTTAATATAACGGTTTTGTTGTCTTTTACTAATTGTAGCAACATTAGAGCTCTGTTAAACATAAAATTACACAAACATACTTCAATATTTTAAGACTGATTTGTAGCAGACAAAAAGTTATATATATATACAGTACTGTGCAAAAGTTTTAGGCAGGTGTGAAAAAAATGCTGTAAAGTAAGAATGCTTTCAAAAATAGACATGTTAATAGTTTATATTTATCAATTAACAAAATGCAAAGTGAGTGAACAGAAGAAAAGTCTACATCAAATCAATATTTGGTGTGACCACCCTTTGCCTTCAAAACAGCATCAATTCTTCTAGGTACACTTGCACACAGTTTTTGAAGGAACTCGGCAGGTAGTTTGGCCCAATCATCTTGGAGAACTAACCACAGTTCTTCTGTGGATTTAGGCAGCCTCAGTTGCTTCTCTCTCTTCATGTAATCCCAGACAGACTCGATGATGTTGAGATCAGGGCTCTGTGGGGGCCATACCATCACTTCCAGGACTCCTTCGTTCTTCTTTACGCTGAAGATAGTTCTTAATGACTTTCGCTGTATGTTTGGGGTTGTTGTCATGCAGCAGAATAAATTTGTGGCCAATCAGATGCCTCCCTGATGGTACTGCATGATGGATACGTATCTGCCTGTACTTCTCAGCATTGAGGAGACCATTAATTCTGACCAAATCCCCAACTCCATTTGCAGAAATGCAGCCCCAAACTTGCAAGGAACCTTCACCATGCTTCACTGTTGCCTGCAGACACTCATTCGTGTACCACTCTCCAGCCCTTCGGCGAACAAACTGCCTTCTGCTACAGCCAAATATTTCAAATTTTGACTCATCCGTCCAGAGCACCTGCTGCCATTTTTCTGCACCCCAGTTCCTGTGTTTTCGTGCATAGTTGAGTCGCTTGGCCTTGTTTCCACGTCGGAGGTATGGCTTTTTGGCCGCAAGTCTTCCATGAAGGCCACTTCTGACCAGACTTCTCCGGACAGTAGATGGGTGTACCAGGGTCCCACTGTTTTCTGCCAATTCTGAGCTGATGGCACTGCTGGACATCTTCCGATTGCGAAGGGAAGTAAGCATGATGTGTCTTTCATCTGCTGCAGTAAGTTTCCTTGGCCGACCACTGCGTCTACGGTCCTCAACGTTGCCCGTTTCTTTGTGCTTCTTCAAAAGAGCTTGGACAGCACATCTGGAAACCCCTGTCTGCCTTGAAATTTCTGCCTGGGAGAGACCTTGCTGATGCAGTATAACTACCTTGTGTCTTGTTGCTGTGCTCAGTCTTGCCATGGTGTATGAGTTTTGACAGTAAACTGTCTTCAGCAACCTCACCTTAGTTAGCTGAGTTTGGCTGTTCCTCACCCAGTTTTATTCCTCCTACACAGCTGTTTCTGTTTCAGTTAATGATTGTGTTTCAACCTACATATTGAATTGATGATCATTAGCACCTGTTTGGTATAATTGTTTAATCATACACCTGACTATATGCCTACAAAATCCCTGACTTTGTGCAAGTGTACCCAGAAGAATTGATGCTGTTTTGAAGGCAAAGGGTGGTCACACCAAATGTGGATTTGATTTAGATTTTTCTTCTGTTCACTCACTTTGCATTTAGTTAATTGATAAATATAATCTATTAACATGTCTATTTTTGAAAGCATTCTTACTTTACAGCATTCTTTCACACCTGCCTAAAACTTTTGCACAGTACTGTATATGTTTTTTTTTTCATACATTTCTATGATTTGGTGATATTTTGTAATCTGGACTACTTTCATAAAATAGCTGACAGTTCTGAAAATAGGGCTGTTTTGGGGAATTTTGGCATACAGACCATGGCTCGGACAAAATCTTGCAGCTCCTCAATAGTAGAAGATATTTGAAATCTGATTTTTTATTTGAAATCCTCAATTTCGCATCGCTCATATGCTTATCATTCTTTATATCTTACTTGGAAAGGGGTCGAAATTGGCAGTTTTTAAAAATATTATTTATTATTATACATTTTTTAATTATTTTTGGAGCGGTGCAGTTTATATAAAACACATAATACATTTCACGATAAAATACATTATCATTGGAAACAGCTACTAAAGGCCTTTCTATAGATATATCAGGCAGGTTGCCAAACTACAAGCGCTAAACACAAAGTGGTCATATTCAAGCCCAAATATGGTCATTCTACCTAGGCGTTAAAGGGTTAAGAAAAAAGTTTGATTTTGTAAGTTTCCAGGAAGCTCATTTAGTTTCAAGTGATGTTGCTCATTTTTAAAATAAACATTACAAGGTAATTGCATAAGTATCCTGTAATATTGTGCAGTTTGTGAAGTCCACAGATATCCAAAATATGTTTACCGGTAATACGATGGCAGCATGGTGATACTGCTGCCGATAAAGAGGAACAGTAGTAAAGAGGCACAGTTGTTTGAGTAAAATCAAGTGCATATTGTGGCATTTCCCCCTAGGATAACTTTCATTCAATTAAGGTATATTCTTTCTTTGATATTTTACCAAGGGGTGGGGAAAAGAAAGGAAATTTAATAAAAATAATTGTTCACAAAAAAATGCAATAAATAAATAAATAAAATGATTAATTAATAAATAAAATCAACCATTACACAATTTCTCCCGCACACCCCCCAGAGATTATTATTATTATTATTATTATTATTATTTGTTTATTTAGCAGACGCCTTTATCCAAGGCGACTTACAGGGACTAGGGTGTGTGAACTATGCATCAGCTGCAGAGTCACTTACAACTACCTCTCACCGGAAAGACGGAGCACAAGGTGGTTAAGTGACTTGCTCAGGGTCACACAATGAGTGAGTGGCTGAGGTGGGATTTGAACCGGGGTCCTCCTGGTTACAAGCCCTTTTCTTTAACCACTGGACCACACAGCCTCCTAGATGTCTCAGTGTCTCAGGAACCCCTGCCCTAAGCCAATGCATAAAACTAATAACCCAATTGTTTGTTCTACACCTGAGCACAGTTTTTATTCTACTACCAAACTCACCTGTAAAACAAGAACAATTAATCACTACATAGCCCTCCACTGCCATCAAACTCCTCAACACTTGCACCCAGCTCTCCTCCACTGCAGCTCTCTATACTATTTGACTTTACACGGGTAATCATAGTTCAAGATATGATAGCCGCATTTAAAGATTCAAGCTTCTGTGAAAATATCCTTTGCTGATGAAGCAGGTGCTGATGTGTCTGGTGTCTCGCGTGATGCATTTGCTGCTTTTTGGGTCACTTTTATGTAAAACCATGTGGAAGGGGAGACAGTGGGAAGAATTCTAATTAAGGGATACATACACCAGTCCTATTCCCAATTCATCTTTCACTAGCATTTGTTGTTGCTTTAGTCCATGGAGAGTCAGAAATGACTCACAAAATATTGATGGATTTCTTTTTGTAGGTATATTGCTTAATTTGAGGAAGACGTAATAACTGCAGCAATGAATGGTAGCATTGGAGAAGATTACCAGGATGAGTTACTGAAAACTCTGTCAAGAATAGGTTGTCTTACGATGACATGAAGGGCCCTATTCTGCAAGTAGCCCTGTGACAAGCGTGCTCTGTCCCTGGATCCTCGGCATATGCATGCCACTGCGTAAGCAGCTGGATGCACAACAGGAGACGCATTGCCAAGGCTACCAATTGAGCAGGGCGGCTTGGGCCGGGGCTTGGTGGATAGGGAGTCTCATTGGCAGAGGTGCACCCGACCATTCATAAGAAGAGGCTATGCTACAGAGAGAGATGCGTGCTACTGTGTGTGGTGGGGTGACTCTGGTAGTGTCAGGCTACTCTTAGAAGGAAGGTGCTTTCCAGACAGTGATTCCAGTTTTCAAAGTTTTATTTAGAATTCTTTACAATTATATAAAATTGAAATACAACAGAAGACTCCACACAGATATTTAAACTAACACTTTTTTTTGCTTTTCCCTTTGTAACCAGGACAGCTAAGCCTTTTGCCTGTAATGTTTTTAGTTTTGTACAATTTTTCACCGATACTCCCATCCAACTCTCCTCTCTTCTCCCCAACAGCAAACACACCTCAGAGTGGACACATGTGCAAACCAATTATCACATTACTATCTTTCTAATTAATAATATACTTCTAATTTACAACAGGTGTTTTGTTGAGAGGTAGTATTCCCTGCCCACCAGTAACCCCCAGCGGTCATCTCTCTAAAACTGCAGGCTTGCATCCAGAAAGTTCTCCATACGGGCATAATGCTCTGTTCCCACGAAGACTAATGTATCTGCCCTCTGTTACCTTACCACAGCTGGTGTATGCGTGCTGTTGGACGGGTCAGTGAAGACGTTGCCCAGCCTGAATCGTCTGAGAGAGAAGCAACCTGCTGGCAGACAGCCAGCAAACCCTTGCGCTCAGGAGAGCGAAACTACAAACCAGGAAATGTTTGTGAACCCTGATAATCTTTGCCACAAAGTAATCAGGACTATTGTTCGAGATTAGGCTTAGTTTAGGAGATTTCAGAAATCCTAGCAAAGTATAGCGAGGGCGTAGCACACAAACTCTGTAGCGGAACCCTCCTTGTAGTGGAGGTAGAGCCAGCCGTATTGACGGCACCTTTTGTTTATGTTGCTGTGTTTCCATTGTGTTTGTTTTGAATGTTTTATACCTGCTTCATCCCATTGTTGGTATCCTAGTGGCGGCACTGTGTAACTGCATTAATTCATTAATGAACTTCAGTTGTGCTTGAATGAAGCCTGTGCGCCTGGGAGGCGTGTCAAACTCGATGTTCTGTGTCCTGACTTTAATCCAGTGATCACACACACGCAAAACACAAGCCCATAAACAGCTGATACAAAAAACAGGATATACATTAGAGATTATGTCTAATATAGGGCAGCAGTGTGGAGTACTGGTTAGGGCTCTTGACCGGAGGGTTGTGGGTTCAATCCCCAGTGAGGGACACTGCTGTTGTACCCTTAAGCAAGGTACTTTACCTAGATTGCTCGAGTAAAAACCCAACTGTATAAATGGGTAATTGTATGTAAAAATAATGTGATATGTGAAATAATGTATAATGTGATATCTTGTAACAATTGTAAGTTGTCTTGGATAAGGGCGTCTGCTAAGAAATAAATTATAATAATAATATAACACGCAGCACTCTTCAAATGTTTTTTCCAGATGTTTCAGCTACAGAAGCACTGTATAAAGCCAAGAAGGCAACAGTAAAAGGAGTACTAAAAATGCAGCCCAGAATAAGACAGTCAGACAAATGGCTTGTTGGCCAAAACAAACAGACAACACACAAAATAAACCAAGCAATATATAAAACAAGTATCGCTCTGGTGCAAAGCCAGCGTGCCTAGCAATTGTTCTATTCTTTGTATTTTCAGTTCTTACTGTCTCGCGTTTTCGTTCCACCTCTGAACACCTTTCCTGTGTTGAGCTAGACTGCAGATCTTTATAGTCGTGACCAAGGGATTAACTGGCTAACAGTGAATTTATTATCCCTTGGTCACATTCTGCACAGATTAAATAAGGATGCGTGACTGTCAGCTAATTAAACACTCAGTGGCTGATCAGTCACTCATCTTCACGAGGTCATTCTAAAATAAAACAATACAACACACTAACATGGCAGACAGCACCTTACTCTTCTTGCCAAACAATAATAAAATACAAATACTGGCTTCTCACCATTATATAACATAAATCATAATAATAATAATAATAATAATAATAATAATAATAATAATAATAATAATAATAATAATAGCAATAATAATACACAGAGGGCAGACACCCTGCCACAAATGGCCTTCTGTATAAAAAGGTATAGCCATGTACCTTTTTTCTATAATAACTGTTATTATACATTGACATTTTTTTTAAGGAATACTGGTAGTTCAAGACAGAAACTTCCAGTAAAATTGTTCGGGTCCTCTGTGAGCATATATACATTTTTTTTTCAGTTTAACATTGGATTGGATTGGATTGGATAGGATATAACACTTTACTTGACTGAAAATGTAAAAAGTAATTAGCACTAATCTTGGATTACCTAATGTTATTTTAGGTAAAGTAGTCCAAGATTAGTGTTAAACAGAGTCTGTAAAACCAGACACCTCTGTAGACTACATTTCTGTTAATTATAAGGTATACGATATGACAGGTAGCATATTAAAGGATTATCAGGGAGTTTGTTCTGGCTTTTAAATAACATTAATCCAATTTCTGAAACTCTAATATACTGTACTTAAACATACTTATCACATTTCATTTAAAAAGCCAATTTTTCTTGGCATAGCTATGTAACAGCTTTGACTGTGGTTATTTAAAGCAAGGCTTCAAAAATCAGACAATAATACTTCTTTATTATATCTGAAACAAAAACACATTGGAAATCAAGTTATCAAAAGTACTCAGATATTTAAAGTGGAGATATAAAAAACACAAGCCACGTTTCAAGAAACAATTGGGGCAACCTTGGCCAGCACCAAGCAAAGAAACACAACTGTAAAAGCAGTGGGGGTCAAGGTTGCCTCAGTTGTTTCTACTAACTTGGCTTGTGTTTTTCATGTAAGTTCGATCTGCTTTTACTGTGCCTGAAATTTAAAAGTCAGAACAAAATCCCTGATAATCCTTTAATATGCTTCCTGTCATATCGCAGACAGAACGGCAACACAAGTCTACAGCAGATGACTTCAATCTCAAAAACTATCATCCTTAAAACAGAGTGAAGCTTGTCTTTTTGATGTAAGTTCGATTCGCTTTTATTGTGCCTGAAAAACACAAGCCAAGTCAGTAGAAACAACTGGGGCAACCTTGACCCCCACCACTTTTACAGTTGTGCCTATTTGCTTTGTGCCGGGCAAGGTTGCCCCAATTGTTTTCTTCTAACTTAACTTGTGTTTTTGATATCTCCACTTTAAGTGGCTGGGCACTTTTGATAACTTGTGGTTTTTTCACATTTCCGAAGTGTTTTTGGTTCAGGTATCAAAACTTTGTTAACTTAATGGATAAGTATATAGTGTGTGTGTGTGTAGTGGGGTGGTGAGTATAATGGCAAAAGCATCTGAATGCAACGTTATAATATTAGACTCTTTTCATAGCATTCAAAGTTTCAAGATTTTTTGTAATTTGTGGTTTGTTAGTTTTTAAGAGGTTTCAATCTTACCTATGCAAATGGGTAGTAAAAAAAACATTGACATGTCAAAGTCTTTATTGCTAGTTACTGATGTATACTTTGGTACAAAAATGTAAAAGCATAGCAATGGTAAAAATAATGTACATTTCCAAAACTTTTCAACATTCTACTAATTTGTACTTGGGTGATTTGATCAACTTAGTTCAATGTAGTCCAATCTTAAAGCATTACATCTGTATATAAAAGGCCATGTACATGTCTTTTGCATTTCTTGGCCATGGTTTGATTTCAATAAGTGTGTCATTTGCACGCGCCCACTTTGTCGTGCCAGGAACAGAGAGGACACACACGTAGTTTCATGAAGCGACATCTCCTCCTTTGTGTATACTAATGGAAGATAATTTGTAATTGCAGTTGTTCACATTCATTTGAATCTTGTGCACACCAGTAAACTTCACATCTTGTCACTTTGTAATATTCCCGTTTGGTTCAGTTTGCCAAAGCATAAGCTGGACTGCAAACATTCTTCCTGCTGACTGAAGGACTTTGCGTTTCAGTAGTGCCACCATCAATAGGTGCCCACTTGTGCTACTTCCAAACACATGGAATGTGTACCATCAGGTACATGCAGAGAGTAAACATGCCCCACCTCTTGATTTGATGTGTGGTACCAACATTGTGTACATAGCATGTCGTGCCTTGTGGAAACTGAAACCAGATCACATATTTCTGGCACAATTTGGTGAGAAACTCAACAACATCTTGCTGCTGAACTCTACTCAAGGGTTCTCCTAAGAAGTGACAAATGTCCACAGTACTGAGAGATGTAGTGATCATAGTTGATAACAAAAGTCCTGGGGCATTCCACAGTATCCTGAGCATCATAGAGGGAACAGCAGGAAAAAAAGGCTTTTTAAATTTTCAAACTACACTTAAAAACGTCTGTGAACTTACAATAAACATAAAACTTTTATTTTCTTATTTTATTAAGGTAAGGTATATACTTTTTAATAATATAATTCATACAAGTAAATATGTACAACTATTTAAATTAATTAAAATATAAGTAAGCTAATGCCGTCGTGGACGGGACGCTGTGGAGGGGACAGACTTGTCCTATCCTGAGTGTTTTTTGTTACGATGTCATGGCAAATAGACATCGTAAAGCTATTCTTCTTGGAGATGCTGGATAATGTCAGTGTTTCTGACTTCTGCTAGGTAATGATTCTTTGCTATCTCATTTGCAGCATTTTAATTGTGTTTCTTATTTAATACAACCGTATAAACATTAGATACAACCAATCAAAGATGCGCAGGTCACAGGGTGGAGAAGGAGCGGGCTCTGGAGGCAGGGGCGCGTAGCGGAGGTAGAGCCAGTCTTCTAGTGCAGGCGGAGCGGAGAGGTCGAGTGGGGGTGTAGGGAGAGATGAGGGTCTGGAGCTAGCTGGGTGCAGTCTGGTCAAGGCATCTGTAGGCTAGTACAAGAGTCTTGAACTGGATGCGAGCGGTGATCGGGAGCCAGTGGAGTGAGCGGAGTAGTGGAGTAGCGTGGGAGAAGCGAGGCAGAGAGAACACCAGGCGGGCAGCGAGTTCTGGATGAGCTGGAGCGGACGGGTGGCGGACGCAGGGAGGCCAGCCAGGAGGGAGTTGCAGTAGTCTAGGCGGGAGAGTACCAAGGCCTGGATCAGGAGCTGGGTAGCGTAGTTGGTGAGGAAAGGTCGGATTCTTCGGATGTTGCTCAGGAAGAATCGGCAAGTGCGTGCCAGAGTGGAGATGTGCTTGGAATAAAAGAGGCAGGGGTCCAGGGTAACTCCGAGGTTCTTAGCAGAGGAAGATGGAGAGAGTGTGGTAGATTCCAGAGGAACAGAGATAGAGAGATCAGAGGAGGGGGAGGAGGAGGGAAAGAAAAGGAGGTCAGATTTAGAGAGGTTGAGTTTGAGGTGATGCGAGTGCATCCAGGAGGAAATAGCAGACAGACAGGTAGAGATACGGGAGGAGATGGTGGAGTCAGAGGTGGGGAAGGAGAGGAAAATCTGAGCATCATCAGCATTGAAATGGTATGAGAAACCATAGGATGCGATGAGGGGGCTCAGGGAGCGGGTGTAGAGAGAGAACAGGAGAGGACCCAAGACTGACCCTTGGGGGACTCCTGTTAAGAGAGGGTGAGGTGTGGAGGTTGCTCCACGCCAGGTTACCCGGTAAGTGCGGTTGGAGAGGTAGGAGGAGAACCAGGCCAGAGCAGTGCCAGAGATCCCCAGGTCTCTAAAATTAGGTTACCAAGGTTATGCGGATCTACGACATTCAGTCGGTAGAACCTAGTAAAAGTATGGGGGGAAGCCCACACTGCTGCATGGAACAAAGCCCATGAAGTCGTCTGACCCCTAGTGGAATGGCCAGTGAAATTCTCTGGCGGGGTCAGATTGGCCAGTTCATAAGCAGGCTTAACTGTGCCTATCAACCATTTAGACAGACGCTGTTTAGGCAGTAACAGACAAAGAATTGTTCTGACTGCCTCCAGCTTTTAGTCCTGTCAACATAATATGCTAATGCCCGCACTGTGCAAAGTGTATGGAGCTAGCGCTCCCTGTCAGATTGGAAAGGTGGGGGATGGAAAGCCTCCAATTCCACTGACTGGCTAACATGAAAAGCCGAGATGGTCCAGCACAAAAGCCGGGTTAGTACGAAGGGTAACCTTCATTCTGGACTTTGAAAATATTAGACAGGCTTTCAATGCAGAGAATGCTTGCAATTCACTCACCCGCTTAGCGGAGGTGATTGCAAGCAAGAAAGCTGCCTTGAAATTTGAGCTCAGCTGAGTGCATGGTCTCAAACAGAGGTTTCATCAGTACATTAAGCACTACATTCAACCTCCAACGAGGAACCACATCCTTCACCGGTGGCCTAAGCCGCCAGGTACCTTTCAGAAATTGTGGAAATTACCTATTTTTATAAACCAGTGAAAAGCCACTACTGGCAGTGCTCTGCTTAGCTGAAACCGCTTTAAGCAGTCGGTTATTCTCTCCACACTGTCATCTGTACACTGTATTACTGAATTGTGTTTTGTCACACTTGTACTTTGCTTGAACAAAAGTTATTGTATTTATCTTGCTCTTATTGTATTACTTGTATTGTAACACTTGAAATGTATTTGCTTACGATTGTAAGTCGCCCTGGATAAGGGCGTCTGCTAAGAAATAAATAATAATAATAATAATAAAGAACAAATACAGATTGAAAATGACAGGAAGTATGCAACAATGAGTTAAACTGAAATTGACATAGGAGACAGCGTCATGATCAGAATGTTTGTTCCTCCAAAACCATTGTCACCTAAATGGCATGGGCCATATAAGGTGGTAGACAAAGTGAATACATGTGTAGGTATTCTGATGAGAAAGCAGGTGAAATAGTATCACATTTCACAAATAAAACCTGTACAAACTGCATAACAGTATATACTACACCTGGTCCTTTCTTTGCAGGAAAATTGAGACCAGATGGGACCTCCCAACCACTGTGATGACCAAGACCCAGTGCATTCGACGTGGTCAATATGTACAGCTGCAGTTCAAGCAGGCACTAGGACTACAGGCTTGGAAAAAAGACGGTAAAACGTTTGGCCCCGATAAAGTATAGAAAAACAGCTGTCTGAGCCAAGGTATGTCTAAATAGATGGGAGCAGAACCCTGCAGTGCCCTGGAGAGAGAATCCAACAAGAAAATAAAAACTGTAGTTATACAATAACTCATTACAACAGTGTTCTGGGAGGACAATGGGACAGCACGGTGACATTTAAGCAAAATGAGGGTTCATATACTAGACACTGTCAATTTAGAGTAGAAACATGGTCTGATAGTGATGTACCACGAGGGACAATATGAATCTATAAAACGTAAACCTCCACGAGAATGGGAAACCCCAGTCAGTGGGAGGATGGTAGCCTAATATATGAACCAGAATTGGGATCACAGAATTACCTTCTTAAGGAAAGCAAACCGGGTTCAAGTATAATAGATGACAGAACATTGATTGATTGCAAACTGTTTATGGAAGACCTTCTGGGTAATATGCAAGAGGTGATAATGATTTTTAGGCACAGTTCTCCGTCATGATTGGGACGAACTTAAGGCCCAGTTGTCCATTTTTCACCCTAAGCAAGCGGATCTCTTAGGTGCAAGTTTGGTGTTGCCAAGAGAAAATAGGAAAGAGTCGTGTGGCAATATGCCCCGCCCCTGTGTGCATATTATATGTTGTATGTTGCGTGCGTGTGTTAATGTTGGTGTATAGTCATTGGTACACGGGATATAAACGGGTCTGTGTTTCACGTGTATTTAAAAAGTGTAGATTTGTATTTAGGCACGAGGAGGGCACAAATCACTTCACGTGCTGGTTAAATGTAATATGTGAGCACGGGGTTGCACAGAATTAATTCACGTGCTGGTATTCAAGTGAATAATTAATTAGTAATTGAATCCCAGCACAACAGTATATATAGAGACACGTAGCATTCACTCGGGGTTGGGTGTTCAGGGCGAAAGAACGTGAGAGAGAGAGGAGGTAAAAATAATAATAACAACAAGAATAATAATAAGTGTTTCTCACCGTGTCTGTCCGTTTTGTTTGTCTCTTTATTTTGGCTACCAGTGCCGTGCCCTGTGTTTTTGTATGTTTACAACCTTTTTATTTTCTGTTTAATTATTAAATGCAAACCCCAAGTCTCCGTTGTTTATTTCCTGGCTCTGGTCTGACGCCACCCACTCCGGCCATCTTTGTGACAAGCCGTTAGGGCATATTGGCTTCTATTTAGCCATACCATATACAATACCTGACAACCAATATAGAAACAGCAGTGTGGAGTAGTGGTTAGTGCTCTGGACTCTTTACCGGAGGGTCGTGGGTTCAGTCCCAGGTGGGGGTCACTGCTGCTGTACCCTTGAGCAAGGTACTTTACCTAGATTGCTCCTGTAAAAATCCAACTGTATAAATGGGTAATTGTATGTAAAAATAATATGATATCTTGTAACAGTTGTAAGTTACCCTGGATAAGGGCATCGGCTAAGAAATAAATAATAATAATAATGAAAGTAAGACCAAAATGGGTACTACATAATGATACCGTTATTGTATGGGGAAAAAAAAGCTTGGAAGGTACAACGTGGCTTTTCAGCTTAAAGCAGATAAGTAAGACTTTGCGGTTTTCCGTTTCCTCTCTGCAAAAGCTAGACATAAGCAGTTTTCTGAACCTTGATTTCTGGGCAGACAGCCAAAGTCAGCAGGTGTTTAACCAAGATGTACAGAAAGAAGGAAAGCAAGCCTATGTCTGCAGCATAAGTGTGAAAACTGATTGCCGCAAAGAACAAACCAGTTTAAACTAGCTTTTTCAGCTATGGAATGAGTGCATTAGGTTATCTTAAGTTCATAAATGTATAATTGTGACGTGTTATAGAACATTCTAGTTCCCCCCCTGAACAGAAGGTGTGCTGAAGGTGTGTCTTAACAGGGTGGATCAATACGGATTGGAAAACAGTAAGGGAACTAGGAGGGGAAATACTAATATACAGTATTCATAGTATTTAACATAATGTTTCTATTTGAATTGTCACTCACTTCCTTGAATTGACTATGACGTCTGTGTTGTAATACAACCGTATACATTAGGCCATGCTGTGACCTGCGCATCTTTGATTGGTTGTATCTAATGTTTATACGGTTGTATTAACAGTATTTCTTTTGTAAATCATTTGTTGATTTACTCTCCCTACACTGTTGTGAGGGTGGCTTGGCAAGCCGAAACCAAGGTTATGCGGATCTGCGACATTCAGTCGGTAGAACCTAGTAAAAGTATGGGGGGAAGCCCACACTGCTGCATGGAACAAAGCCCATGAAGTCGTCTGACCCCTAGTGGAATGGCCAGTGAAATTCTCTGGCGGGGTCAGATTGGCCAGTTCATAAGCAGGCTTAACTGTGCCTATCAACCATTTAGACAGACGCTGTTTAGGCAGTAACAGACAAAGAATTGTTCTGACTGCCTCCAGCTTTTAGTCCTGTCAACATAATATGCTAATGCCCGCACTGTGCAAAGTGTATGGAGCTAGCGCTCCCTGTCAGATTGGAAAGGTGGGGGATGGAAAGCCTCCAATTCCACTGACTGGCTAACATGAAAAGCCGAGATGGTCCAGCACAAAAGCCGGGTTAGTACGAAGGGTAACCTTCATTCTGGACTTTGAAAATATTAGACAGGCTTTCAATGCAGAGAATGCTTGCAATTCACTCACCCGCTTAGCGGAGGTGATTGCAAGCAAGAAAGCTGCCTTGAAATTTGAGCTCAGCTGAGTGCATGGTCTCAAACAGAGGTTTCATCAGTACATTAAGCACTACATTCAACCTCCAACGAGGAACCACATCCTTCACCGGTGGCCTAAGCCGCCAGGTACCTTTCAGAAATTGTGGAAATTACCTATTTTTATAAACCAGTGAAAAGCCACTACTGGCAGTGCTCTGCTTAGCTGAAACCGCTTTAAGCAGTCGGTTATTCTCTCCACACTGTCATCTGACAGGATGGCCAACATGAGCCCTGAGTCCAGACGCATACCTAGATAGGTAACTATCTGGGTGTGCATTAACTGGCTCTTTGCATAATTCACCTTAAGGCCCAACCGATGCAGGTGGTTGGTAATGAGCTCTGTGTGTTCGTGTGCCTGTGCTGGAGATTTAAGTCGATCGTCCAGGTAGCTGAAGACCCTGATGCCTCTGAGTCTCAACAGGGCCAGTATAGCCTCCATACACTTCGCAAGTAAACGTGGAGCTAGAGAGAGGCTGAACGGCAGAACACAGAAATGTGATATTGTTCCCGAAAAGTTAACCTCAGGTACTTCCTGTACACTGGTTTTATGGTACACTGGTTTTACCCCTTAGGTCCACCATGGTGAAACAGACGCCTGGCCTGCTAAGCTGCAACAGCCATTGCGAAGTCAGCATCTTGCACCATCTCCGACTCACATACAGGTTTACCTGTCTGAAATCGAGGATCGATCTAAGGCCGCCATCCCTTCTTGCCACCAGAAAGTGCCTGGAATAGAACCCCCCCCGTTCTTGTTGGAAGGGTTTATTATGCAAATGGCCTGCTCTCACAGCAGAGCTGCTACCTCTTGAGTCACCTGAACAAGAAGTGGAAGCCACCTGCCGTGCCGGTTTCTGGTGAAACTGAGGCTTAGAGTGCCACTGTGCTGTAGGCTGAAACTGCCCACTGTATCAGGGGCATAAGCTCTTCCAATAAGAAAAGCTGGGTGCTGTTAGATTCTGCATCATCAGATGGGAACGCTATATCCTGTTCATGAGCCTCCTCAAAGGCGACAATAGATAGAGCATCATCCCTTAGATCACATGCCTTTGCCTGCACTGGGGCAGGTGGGACGAGTGGGGAAGAGACCGGTGGTACCGGTGCTGTTGAGCGCTCTTGCAGCAGTTCAATAAGAATACTCTGCTGGTGTGACAGGACCTCCCAGATCTTATCTGTCTGCTCCCTGTCTGCCGAATGTGAATGGCGAGCTTTCTTCTTCTTCTGTTTTAGAGTGGGAGAAGGCGGGGGACAACTGGGGGAGGAAGACGAGGAGCATGGCTTCTTGACTGGACTCCTTTGACTGTGACGCTCACCCTCCCTTGATACAGAGCCACGGGAGGAGGGACCAGCCTCACTGATTGAGCATGGCAATGCCGAGCGCTGAGCGGACATGAGGGAGCGTTTCCTGGAATGACGAGCCAGTCAACAGTTCAACGTACGCTTGCTGAAGGGGCCACAGAAATCACACCAAGTGTGATCAATCAGACCCTCCTGAGCGCACTCAGGACCCAGACAGACAATGCACTTAACATGTCCGTCTTCTAGAGGCAAGGTTAGTGACATTACAGAAATTAGGAGGATGTTATCAGGTTATATTTAGCAGCTTATGACATTTTCACTTTGAATAAACAAAACAAAAAACTGCATTACAAATCTGTTCACATTGTTCAAATAGATTGTTTGCACATGAAAAAAATATCACGTGTGTGTGCGAACAAACACAATGGAACATTCTGTTATTATAACAATAGACCACATTTATTCAGCATTCAAAAAACGCTTACAGTAGTAACTATGAAAGGTTGGGTTGTGTACCCAAATGCATGACAATACATAATGGTAGCCGTTGAGTCACAATATTTATCACCAATATATAAAATATTTTAAATACTTAAGGAATCATGCCTCTTCTATGCAGATATGCATGCTGTACATGATCCTGCACAGCATACAATGATCCTCATCAACCAAATTGGCATAAAACCAGCAACCTGTGCTGAACTCAAATTAAAAACTATCACATAAAATCAATTGTTATATATACATACATTAGTAGTCTGTGGGCAGCACAACTGTATGTACGTACAACAGAATGGTCTGACGACAAACAGAACTACAGTAGTGTCCAGTTTTACAAAACAGTTGCATTAAAATACCCACAAGGTAATTTCTTTTGGTCCATTTTTATTGCATTTGAATACATTGTAGTTAAAAAAAAAAAAAAAAAAAAAAAAGGGCATGTGGGCATTTCAGAATGACCTAACTAGATTTGACACACAGGGCTTCACAATCCACTTGGGTTTCAAATTTGTTTTTATTTCCACCACAGCCACCATACCAGAAGTGCTTACACTCCTTTTGTTCACTGTCATAGTACCATTTCAGACTGTACTCCTGGCAGCTGCCTTCATCCTGATCAGCAGCACACACATCTGGGGAAAAAGCAAAGTAAAGAAAGGACGTTGCGTAAAATACATACAGTTCATTAGATACACGTTACTCGTTGGCTTTGTTTTAAGACAAATGCAAGCAGATTTGTTATTCCTGACCAATGCCATTAATCAAGGTTTGTTTCAGTCTAGCACTCCAATTTGTTATATGGTATATAGATTTAGACAGATACTTTTGGTACTGATATAAATATAATAAAGAACATTACAATTAGGTATGGCTTAGCCCATATTACAATTTGCTTAACTACTGTTTCAATGGATTATGGGGGTAATATTCAAAGTATAACTTGTATTAAGCGAAAGTGAACAAGTTAGTTTGCGTCCCTTAAAAACATATGTACTGTGCATGAAAAACTAAGGTTCAAATGATTGAAATTACATTACCACAGGCATCTCATGAGGGAATGTTAATTTAATATCAAGATGTTGACCAAACAAATAACAATATTAAACAGGGGATAGCAAGGTTTCTAAATGGAATAATCGAGTAGCAACGCCTGGTTGCCTTGGCAATGATTACGTGTACTCACGTGTAAGCATTCCAAGGTAACCAGGTGATGTTGCTCAGTTATTTAAATCAACGGTTTGGCTATAGAATCTGTGCAGTTTCAGTGTAGTGAGCTCAGAGGGTTGTAGACAGCTCAATATAAAGATGCTTCTTTGTAAAGTGTATAAGGCTTCAACGTATATTATAAAATTATAAAAGGACAACCTAGCACTGTGATTTGTTTTTAGCGATCACATGACCGTGTAAGAATTTTGTAACCCGAGTGAACACTGAATTTTGTGTGATTTTTTTAATTATTGTATAAGTGCAATAACACACTGCACAGTATGCAGTAGTTACCACACTTCCTAGGTGTTTGGAGCCACTTCTGTACCCCCTACATTGCTTACATATATAATAGTTATAATATGTATTATGTTTTAAGGTGTACCTTCCTTTTGGTAATCCCCTGTGGGTGCTGTTTCTGAAAATCAGGTTGTATGTCAATTCAGTAAAGCACATTTTTAAAGGGCAGTAAATCACTAACAACCTTTATAGTACTGAATCTAATATGTTTTGAATTAAATGTAGAATCTACTAGTTAAAATAGCCAGTAGGACCTGGAGCAAAACTGAACTCACTACTGATGAGGCACTGTATTCTGGGGAAGGAACAAAGATCATTGTGAGGAGACACATGTGATGGTGAAATACCATGGCATTGTAATACAGTGTTTGGACCAAAAAAATGAAGCACACACCGAAAGGCAGTTACACTATCCTACCTAAGGAGATATTACTGACCCGATTTAATATTATCAACCAAATCAGCAAGAGTGACAGGCAGCAAACGCAGGGATGTCAGAGGTGTCAATTTCACAAACAACCGGTTTATTGTTGTGAACAAGAAGATCAAGAAATTAATAAATGAACAAAGCAAAATACAAATGGGTATAGAACAGAAAAGAAGAAATGTAGACAACAGTAATTCCAATAATGATAAAATAGATAACCGTAGAGAGCAGGTAAGTAAATAAAGGTACAGGTAAGTATGCAGGTAGAAACAGAAGGCCAAACAGTATCACAAAAGAGAAATGAGTGTAGTGTCTGGAGGCTCTCCAACAAACCCACTCACAAACACAACAAACTCATACTCATAAACACATCACACACAACCGGAGAGAAAGACAAACCCACACTCACAAACACAACACACATACACCCACAGAGAAAGACAAACCCATACCATACACCCACAGAGAAAGACAAAGGCAAATGAAATAATTACAGATGAAAAACAAGGACTTATGGAAACAATTACATTTAACAGTCTCTATGGCAATGGTGGGAGAATGACAGGTAGGCCCAACAAGTCCTGTAGTAGCAGTGTAATTGAAATCCAGACCAAGTAACAAAATAACAAAGCCAAAAAATGTTGAAAAACCAAAGTAGCAAAATGCAACAAACAAAAAGGGAATGATTTCACCAGATGAGAAAGTCCCAAAATGAGTCCAGTAAACAAAGCAATGATCTTGAATATAGAAGGTAGAGGAAAAAAACTGAGATTGTTGAAAATGGTAAGCTAGTCCAGGTGTGATCAGTTGAATGGTGCAACAGATGGTTAGAAAAAAAAAAATCAGGAGGCTTATTAAAATGGAGACTGTCACACACAAAAACAACAAACACTAAACAGACCTTGAATCTACAGCTAAACTTAAACAAGCAACAGTGAACAAAAGAAAAATATTTAGACAAAATGCAAAAATCAGAAAGGATGCACCAGTTTTATCTAAACAGTTGAAGTACACTGAGATGAAGTTTGAAAATGCTGTTGTTTAGTAAAGATTTTCCTCGGACTAAAGGATGTTTTTCCAGCTCTAACTTGCCAGCCTTTGAACAGGTGCTGGCTTCTTAGGAGCTCTGTGATTGGAGGAGTGGAGATCTGAATGAGGCAATGGGGAGAGAGGATGAAAAGAGGTGGTTTGCAACTATGGGGATTGAAGTTTAACCTGGCCAGGCTACTGACCCTACTTAAAGGAACAGGTGGGTGAGTTTGTCCACCCACATTATGTACCATTGGGCTTGCTACAACACTAAATTTACAAGCTTTAATTTACTTCCCTCTCACATTTGTTAAACAAATGACATATGTATTTTAATACAGGATTCATCCTCCTGTTGCAAGTAAGTTATAGTCATAATGGCCAGGACTGTGAATCTGGATCCAAGTCTATGGCCATTCAGTAGAGGAAACTTTGCTGCCAATATCCACCCCAACGTCCCTGAAAGTGTAATTAAGCAATGGTCAGAACAACTTCTTGCAGTGCCGTCAGTATATGATAGCCACATTGGAGATAGCAGATTGCTAGTTCCAAAATGCATGTATATGGCTGACAATTGATGAAAGCCAGAGTCACAGACTCGGCCTACAGCTTACTTGCCCAGCATTGATAGCAAGCAGGCAACGAATAACAGCACTATGGGCTGGAAGGTGCCCAGGATCTAAGGAGATTTTTAGAATGCAAAGCAAAGTGGACCAGGAGGATCTCAAGCACATTAGGAGATAATAAATAACAGAACTGTGAAGTTAAAAGGGAGGCCAGGACTCTAAGGAGAGATGTAGTCAGAATAGGCCATAAGATAAGAGTCCAGTTTTAACTGGCTGGATTGCTTGCACACAACACTAGGTTTTATATACTACTCACACTGTACATGACCCTGAAACAGGCATAAATCAGCCGGGTGTAGTTTCGGGTGATTGGCCCACGACCAGGACTGGGGAGGGGAAACCCAGTCTAGCCTTTGCTATAAAAATGTAATGTACCTTTTCTTCACTGAATCTTTCTTTGGATCCAAGAATGATTCCCTGCATATATTAGAATAAACCTAACATTTCTTAAAGAAATTGAGTCTGTGCAGTTTCTTAAGAAACAGCGATACTCAATTTTTAATTTACATCACAGCTGATCCATTGCCCTCTTGTCAAAGCATTATTTTCTAAAAGGAAATTATATTTGCATCTGAAAAAACAACCAAGGTTACAAGTTTGACCCTTTTAATTCTATTTTGAATCCTGTTATTCTCTTATTGCAGCTTTTAAAAAGTACCAAGTAACACAAATGATGTTAACTATATGCAATTAGCTAACTCTTCATACAATACCAACATCACATTACCTTATTCACAGATGCTATTTTATTTTGTTATTTGAAAAATGTCATTACAGTTATAATTGTAGGCTAAGTGCTTTACAGTAGTGTACATGCACCAAAGTAATTGGTTACGGTTCAAGCTAGGAGTTTGTCACAGAAAATTTGGACTGAAATCACAGAGCAGTCACGGTCAATGCGTTCAAAATCACGGAGAAAATTACAGAATATGTAATTATTTATTCAAATGAATAAAGGATAAACGTGTTTTTTTTTAAATGCGAAATTTAATGTTAATAAGATAAACACTTTTCAATAAAATCACATACAGATGGAAAACAATTTACTGAGATCAGCGCAAGTCACCCACATCAACAAAAATCGTGGACACTAACAAAAGTCACTGAATCCGTGACACCCACAACCACTGTGACTAAATCCCAACCCTAGTCATGGTTTACAGTCAGAAGCTGTGAGCAGACCCAGGACAAATATAGTTGTATTTGATATTTTATTTGTAAACACCAACTATTTCAAATGGTTGAAATATTTAAATATATATGCTCGAATAAATCAATTTGTTTTTAAATATTCAAATATTAATTACACAAATATTATAAAGTCAAATATTATTTTTAAAATATTTTTAAAAAATGTGCAGAAAACAAATACAATTTGAAAATATTTAAATATATGTGTTATTTGAAAATATATATATATATATATATATATATATATATATATATATATATATATATATATATATATATATCTTCAACTATTCCCAAATAGTTAATGAATAATCAAAAATTAAAACTTAATTATTACCCTAAATGTATAATTCTATAATCAAAAACTAAAACCTAATTATTACCCTAAATGTATAATTATGTACCAAGTCTTGCAATTACCACATGGTGGTTGAAGAGGATTTCTAACAAGGAAAATGCTAAACATGTTCAATTCAATAACTTCAAAACAGGCCATTAAACCAGTGGTTAATGATATTTCATTGTTTTCAAATATTTACCCACGAATAAAATATTCAAATATTTCAATTAATTAATCAAATTAAATCTAATTGAAATAGAGCAGTTTCCAAAAGATCATTGAGTGGTTAACAAGGACAAGGCTTAACCTGCTTAGAATGCAGGATAATAATTATGCTGCTGTATGTTAGTTACATATTTATGAAGAGTTTAAAGTATTTCAACTACTTTACTCATATTTAAATATTTTCAAATAATAATTGCTTTCCACAAACCATATTTAAATATTTTCAAATGGTTACTTTCTGCAATCTATTTAATTATTTTCAATTATTTACAATTTGTATTTAATTATTTTCAAACAATAGTTACTTTCTGCGATATGTATTTAATTATTTTCAAATAATACTTTCTTTTTACAAACCATATGTATAACTATATTTATCCCAGGTCTTTTATGAGCAGAGGTCCAAAAGCCCTCCACAGCTCTAGAGACCAGGACAGTCCCGGTAATAATACGGTAATAATAGTAGTAGCATTATTAATATGCATGCAGAAAAAAAACATATAAATTAGAATTTTATTAAGTGAAACATATTTTATATAATGTAAATATGCAAATGAGTAATTGCAAATCACATTCTTACTACATACGCTGTAGTGATACTGACCATATGTTTCTGCTGTACATTTTACTGAAGGGTACACTTAACCAGGGGATTAGAGTTATTTAATCTTATTTAATTATGTCACAGCAGTGTTAGACTTAGCCATGAAAGCAATGAATTCCATTCTGCTCTTTTGGATAGTGACCGCATGAACAACAGGTGGAGAGGTATTGTGGAGTCCAAAGACCCAAGAAATACCAATTTTTACAGTCAGTATCAGGAGTCCAAAAAATATAGCGTGACATGTCCCCATGTGTTGCTACAACTGTTTAAATAATGTACATGTAATTATTTTTTTCATTGTTAACATCCTGACAACTTTACACTTATTACATAGTCTGTTCAAAGCTTGTTTCAAAATGTCCGCTCTAGTGCACTGATAGTGTAAGGATTATTGCCCACATTGTCAAACAGGTAACACAGCAATAACAATCCATGATGTGGTATGGAAAAGAAAAGCCAGAGAACTTGTTTTTTTTTGTTTGTTTTTATCGCCCTGCAGTGATTTAGAGGACAGATCTCAAAACCCAGTACACTAGGGCGGCCATTTTGAAAATACCTTTGAAACAGACTTTAACCTTTGAAAAAGACTTGTTTTTGTTTTGTTTAAATATTTTATTTATTATTAAAATGCACATCAGTGCTTCAACTCACAGTACTGTGTCTGTCTATTTCCTGGGCTCACATCACCACCAAGCCATCCTTGTGACAGATCCCAAGACTGGTTTTAGTTCAATTATACAGCTGGTGCCTTTAGAAAGCACGACTGCCTTATTTAGAGTCAGTGTAATACTTCTAGATATTTCAGTACTGGAAATTAATTTAATTAATCTTCACTTAACTAGATTTCTTTAATATATATATATTTTTAACCATAGTGGATACGTTTGTTTGTTTTTTTTAACTAAAGTGAATATTCCTTAATGTGTGATAATGTATGATGAGTGCTGTTTTGTCAAAAGTATATTGCACATTTTTTAAAATATTGATCTATCAATGCTGTTTTCTTGTAATAGCCCCCAACTATAGATCCAATGATGCAGATGAATTAACTATAACAAACAATTTATTGCGTGCATTATTTCAGCACAATCCAGACTATAAAGACAACTAAACTGAATCCTTACCTCTGGTTCTTTCTTCAAGAGTGTAATCTGTCCCTCCTTCTTCTGTCAGCTGTCCATTCTCCTCAGTGTTTTCCTCCACGTAGTCGAACACATTATCTTCCCGGACGGGTTCAGGTTCCTCTGTCTCCTCAAAGATATACTCAGCCTCTTCATCCTCTTCTTCTTCTTCTTCTGGAACAGGTACGGGTGTCCTATAAAATAAGAGTTCCCTTTAGCATGCCTACAATTATTATTATTATTTATTTCTTAGCAGACACCCTTACCCAGGGCGACTTACAATTGCTACAAGATATCACATTATTTTTACATACAATCACATTATTTTTTACCCATTATTTTTACATACAATTACCCATTTATACAGTTGGGTTTTTACTGGAGCAATCTAGATAAAGTACCTTGCTCAAGGGTACAGCAGCAGTGTCCCCCACCTGGGATTGAACCCACGACCCTCCAGGCAAGAGTCCAGAGCCCTAAACACTACTCCACACTGCTGCGCTATAAGTACTTCTTAAAATAACTACTTGTAAAAAAAATAAAAAACAAAGTTAAATAAAAAACCCTCTTACCCAGGGGCGCCTAACATTGTTTAATAGTGGGGGGATCAAAGAAGAACCTTTTTTTTTTTTTGCTAAGAAGCTCTGGTAAACCTTATTTTTGCTTTTCAATCTTTTTCAAGTTACGGTTTTTGTAATAGTAAACCCACGAAATTGGACAGGCATTTCAACATAAAATATAGAATATTTACTAACTGAGCATTTATTAAGTACACACACAAGTAGCACCAGTGGCATATCTGCACAATGCTGTACAGTTCCTATAATTCCAACATGCAGCTTATTAAAGGGACGTGGGATGGCTAAACAAACACAAACAATAACATGTACAAAATGTTATAATATGGCTTGTTTATTGATAGATATATTGACATGTGTATGTTAACAGGTAAAATATGTAATTCAATATGTTAATGTAACATTATTCAGCAGGTTTCATTCGACTTCATGAAGCAAAATGTGTTCATTCTATAGGGTAATACAAAACTTTTGGCCATATCTCTATGTCAATGCCTAAGGTTTAAACGTTCATAAAAGTAACCAAAATGCATGTCCACATATTAGCTTATTAAATAGCTAATATTAAAATATGTTTTCATATCTTGAAGATTCATATTCATTAACCAAGGTGTAGTCTTTATTTTTTTTCCTGAAAACATCCAGATTGAAAAGTTTAATCATTGGTTTAAATAAAACTTAATAGTTTTATTTATTAGAGTGTGTCAATGTCAAATAATACTATTTGTCAACTATTCATACCTTACATATATTCATAAGTTACAAGAACAAAGTTTCATGGATGGGGCAAAACACTCAATGAATACGATTTCCAAAGGAATTCAATATATTTTAAAACTACTGTCACCTGTGCATATACAGGCAGTAGTGATAACGGGACCAGTTTGTCTTTCCTTGCGATGTACAGTAGTTCTGAGTTATCTTAAAATAAGTTATAGGAACTCTGGAAGCCACGCTCACCAGTTTTGCTTTTCTGGTCAACTGTCTGAATGTGTCCATGTTTATAATGCTCTCAAATGAGATGATCTTTTGGCACTGGATCACGTTAAAGAAATTCTAAACATTTAATCTCATCCATACTGCACTTTGTGTAAAAAAAATTAAACTGTGTGGAGTCGGCGGTGAACGTATATCCCACGTATATCCAGCCAATCAGATTAGCAGTCACTTAATAGGGAAGCAGGTGGAACTATTTTTAAGGAACTGTATTTTACAGTGTACGGTTTCCCTGGCTGAGATGAGTATATCCAGCCAATGGGATCACTGCTCTCCCGACCCCCCTCCCCCAAAAAATCTCACCGGCCCCTGGCAAAAGTAAATACATACATAAAATTTTTTAAAAAATTAATAATTAAAATTGCATGACCATCCTGATGTGGCAACAGCCCCAGTCAGCCACAGTGTGGCTTCACTAGTGATCATGAGCTACATTGGCAAATCTTGAGTCTCCCTTTTTATCAATCAGCATTTATTTCTACATCTTTTAGTCATTCAGGGACATAACATACCTAAATGTTTATTAGTAAACAAATGTGGGTTTAAATTATTAGTAAGTACACATGTTTCAATATGAAAGCTGAACATTAACATCAGCAAAGAACAACTAAGTTACACGTTTTGAATGAAAAAACAATTGTAGCCAACAATGCTCTACTAAGAACTATGATACCTTTTTACTAATGTGATTTATAATTATGAAAATGATATCCCTGACATTATGTAATATATAAAAGCAGCAAGTTCAAAGACTGCAGACCGTTCTCCTTTTGTTGAGCACTAAACTCATAAGCACTGAAAGTTTTCATGAAAGTTAAAACTTTACCTTTGTATTGGTGGTGACTCTAGCGATTCTCCCCGAGCTGCCAGTGTCTTCACTCGTTCACATTCTCTCTGAAGAACTGGTGGAGGATAACTGTTGATTCCATCTGTGGTAAAGAATATATATACAGTTAAATATCTCTTAGAACCATTACAGTATATTCACTTTGACATACACAGCTGTGACCCTGAAACTTCTCCCCTCTTATACTAGACACTTGCACCTGATGAGAACGCTAACATGGCTAATATGGTTCAAATTATTTGCAGGTATCATGCCCTCAAGACTGTCACCCACACCTCTGATGCACATAAATGGATAAAGGATCCTGTAGTGGCTTTTACAGACCCACTAAGAGCAGACCCTGACCAAGACTTTCACTCCTGCTGGAAGGAGGCTGATCTTTGGGATATGTATTAGACATGTGGAGAATGTGATTAAAAAGACTGTGAAACTGTGACAATGTTAAATATTGTAATAACTTTGTACTGTGTTTTGAAGGATGTTAAGACCAGCAGAAAAACTATTGCAACACATTATGAGCAGGATACAGAGATTTGAACCAAGAAATCTGAACAGGCAATGATCTAATGTTAAAAAAAGATTGTCTGTTCTTGAAATGAGACAACTTAGCACAACTATGATTTGATTTAATTAACTTGGAAAATGTGCTTACAGCTTAGTCTCTTATCAGTTAACAGTAAATCCAGTAAAAAACAGGGTCCCTCGGATCCTTGTCTGTAAGTTGTCAAGAATTGCTGGGAAAGGAATTTTAACTAACAAGGTCAAGTTAGTTGAAGACACTTTAAAATGAAAAACAAGTTTTACTGTCGTTATTTAAAAGAGGAGGAAATATATTTTGACCAAGGCTGGACTAATTAACTAGACCAGGTGCTGTATATCAAAAAACATCTTGTCTTTATGAACTCTTATCTTAACCAAAAATAAGAAACTGCATCATACACGAAAAAATATTATTAGTTTAAGAATTCACATTTTAGGGATTAGAGAAATAAAGAGCATGAGATCAGTTTTTTAAAACCCCCAAAGTAATGACTAAAGCGAAGGTTTACAATTTTAGGAAAACAAACTATGAAGGTATGAAACAGAGACTAACAGAAGTACATTTGAGTAAAATAGAGAAAACATCCACAGAAAAAGGATGGCTGTTTTTTAAAAATGTAGTACTAGAGGCGCAAAACAATTACATCCCAAAAGTAGACAAATCTAAATCTAAAACAAAATGGCCAAAATGGTTTAATAGATCAATTCAAAAAAAATAATCAGCGAAAAAAAGGCACTTTACAGGCATTTAAAAGGGACCAAAAACAAAGTACACAGAAAGAGTACTTGGAACTGCAAACACAAGTCAAAAAGGAAGTTAGAAAGGCCAAGAGAGAGATAGAAATCAATATTGCTAAGGGGGCTAAATCCAATTCCAAAATGTTTTTCCAATATTATAACAGCAAGAGAACATTCAAAGAGGAGGTTAAATGTCTAAGAGACACAAATGACAAAATCATAGATGAAGAAAAAAAAGCAAATATATTAAATGATTACTTTTCACAGATTTTTATAAAGGAGGACACGGACAACATGCCCCACATGTCGACCTGTTCGTATCCAGTTTTAAATAACATTAGCATAACAGAGGCAGAAGTGTTAAAGGGACTAGGAGCTCTTAAAATAAACAAATCTCCTGGTCCGGATGAGATCCTCCCAATAGTACTCAAAGAAATGAAAGAATTTATTTACAAACCGCTAACCAAGATCATGCAACAGTCTCCTGACACAGGGGTTGTACCGACAGACTGGAGAATTGCAAATGTAATACCGATCCACAAAAAGAGAGACAAAACCGAACCAGGTAACTACAGACCAATAAGCCTGACCTCTATTATATGTAAACTTATGGAAACTATAATAAGATCCAAAATGGAAAATTACCTATATGGTAACAATATCCTGGGAGACAGTCAGCATGGTTTTAGGAAAGGGAGTCTAACTAACCTGCTTGATTTTTTTGAGGATGCAACATCGACAATGGATAATTGCAAAGCATACAACATGGTTTATTTAGATTTCCAGAAAGCTTTTGACAAAGACCCACATAAAAGATTAATTCTCTAACTGAATGCAATAGGGATTCAAGGAACTGCACGCACATGGATTAGGGAGTGGTTAACATGTAGAAAACAGAAAGTTCTGATTAGAGGAGAAACCTCCAAATGGAGCGACATAACCAGTGGTGTACCACAGGGATCAGTATTAGGTCCTCTGCTATTCCTAATCTACATTAATGATGTAGATTCTGGTATAGTAAGCAAACTTGTTAAATTTGCAGACGACACAAAAATAGGAGTGGCAAACACTGTTGCAGCAGCAAAGGTCATTCAAAATGATCTAGACATCATTCAGAACTGGGCAGACACATGGCAAATGACATTTAATAGAGAAAAGTGTAAGGTACTGCAAGCAGGCAATAAAAATTTGCATTATAAATATCACATGGGAGATACTGAAATTGAAGAAGGAATCTATGAAAAAGACCTAGGAGTTTATTTGACTCAGAAATGTCTTCATCTACACAATGTGGGAAGCTAAAAAAGACCAACAAGATGCTGAGATATATTGTGAGAAGTATTAAATTTAAATCAAGGGAAGTAATGTTAAAACTTTACAATGTATTAGTAAGACCTCACCTAGAATATTGTGTTCAGTTCTGGTCACCTCGCTACAAAAAGGATATTGCTGCTCTAGAAAGAGTGCAAAGAAGAGCGACCAGTATTATTCCAGGTTTAAAAGGCATGTCATATGTAGACAGGCTCAAAGAATTGAATCTATTCAGTCTTGAACAAAGAAGACTACGCGGTGATCTGATTCAAACATTCAAAATTCTAAAAGGTATAGACAATGTCAACCCAGGGGACTTTTTTGACCTGAAAAAAGAAACAAGGACCAGGGGTCACAAATGGAGATTACATAAAGGGGCATTCAGAACAGAAAATAGAAGGCTCTTTTTTACACAGAGAATTGTGAGGGTCTGGAACCAACTCCCCAGTAATGTTGTTGAAGCTGACACCCTGGGATCCTTCAAGAAGCTGCTTGATGAGATTCTGGGATCAATAAGCTACTAACAACCAAACGAGCAGGATGGGCTGAATGGCCTCCTCTCATTTGTAAACTTTCTTATGTTCTTATGTTCTTATTTACAACAGTGTGGGGCAGCAGTGTGGTGTAGTGGTTAGGGCTCTGGACTCTTGACCGGAGGGTTGTGGGTTTAATCCCAGGTGGGGGACACTGCTGCTGTACCCTTGAGCAAGGTACTTTATCTAGATTGCTCCAATAAAAACCCAACTGTATAAATGGGTAATTGTATGTAAAAAAAAAAAAAAAAATGTGTAAAATGTAATTGTATGTAAAAATAATGTGATATCTTGTAACAATTGTAAGTCTGCTAAGAAATAAATAATAATAACTAATTTTATATGAGTAAACAGACGAGTAAAAATCTATATTATTAATTTTAGCGATAAGGGCTGTCTAAGAAGTCTAAGAAGTTTTAAGTTTAATTAAGCCTTATGATGCACATAATCATTAAAGCTACTTTTAAGTTTAATTAAGCCTTATGATGCACAAAGCAGGGACAACTTACTATAAAAGGAAGGGACGAAACTGCAGTTTAGTATCGGTTGAGAGTTTGTTAACACAGTCTTAATACTGGACGTATGCTTTGCAATGATCCATTTACAATGTTGCATCCTCAAAAAAGTCAAGTAGGTTAGTTAGACACAATCTCCCTTTCCTAAAACCATGCTGACTGTCTTCCAGGATATTGTTACCATATAGGTGATTTTCCATTTTGGATCTTATTGTAGTTTCCATAAGTTTACATATAATAGAAGTCAGGCTTATTGGTCTGTAGTTACCTGGTTCGGTTTTGTCTCCCTTTTTGTGGATCGGTATTACGTTTGCTATTTTCCAGTCTGTCGGTACAACCCCTGTGTCAAGAGACTGTTGCATGATCTTGGTTAGCGGTTTGTAAATAACTTCTTTCATTACTTTGAGTACTATTGGGAGGATCTCATCCGGCCCAGGAGATTTGTTTATTTTAAGAGCTCCTAGTCCCTTTAACACTTCTGTCTCTGTTATGCTAAAGTTATTTAAAATTGGATAGGAACAGGTCGACATGTGGGGCATGTTGTCCATGTCCTCCTTGTAAAAACCTGTGAAAAGTAATCATTTAATATATTTGCTATTTTTTTTTCTTCATCTATGATTTTGCCATTTGTGTCTCTTAGACATTTAACCTCCTCTTTGAATGTTCTCTTGCTGTTATAATATTGGAAAAACATTTTGGAATTGGTTTTAGCCCCCTTAGCAATAATTGGTTTTAGCCCCCTTAGCAATAAGTTATGTTATATTTTTGTTTTATGCTATTTTTAGAACTAGTTATTTGTGTTTTATAATTTTATATGTGCATACAGCTTTCTACACCTGTTTACACAGAAGGTTATTGCGTAAAGTTTATTTTATTAACATTTTTTGTATATGTGCTCTTTTTGAAAAAAAATAAGAAAAGTTAAATTTTCAATGTAAATACAATGTTTCTGCTCTGAAAATGTTATGTATGATGTTCATAAATAAAAATATTAAGTTGTAAACGATTGTTTGTTTTTCATTTTCATATCAAAGCTGTTTTAAAATGCAGCCGCAAATTTTGTAGTCTGAAATCTGGGCGGTTCTAGTGTTAATACTTTTTATCAGTGTAATGAGTGTCTTAATAAAGATTTTTAACCACATACATGCTTGTTTGTTTTGATTACTGTACTGGTGATTGGGGGACATTTTGAAAGTCAGGTTATTGTGTGGGAGTTTATACCATCCATCGTTTACTGCTTATATTAACAGAAACGCGCCCATTCGAAGTGGTGGCGACTGTAATTGTACAGGGAAGTACAGAGCCTTGCATAAGTATTCACCCCCCTTGGACTTTTCCACATTTTGTAGTGTTACAACCTGGAATTAAAATGGATTTAATTGGGATTTTTATCATTTGATTTACACAACATACTTAACACTCTGAAGGTGCAAAATATTTTTTATTGTGCCACAAAAGTTAATTAAACAAAAAAAGACATTTGTTGGTTGCATAAGTATTCACCCCCCTGAGTCAATATTTGGTGGAAGCACCTTTGGCAGCAATTACAGCTGTGAGTCTTTTTAGGTAAGTTTCTACCAGCTTTGCACATCTGGATCCTACAATTTTTGCCCATTCTTCTTGGCAAAATTGCTCAAGCTCTGTCAAGTTGGATGGGGACCGTTGGTGAACAGCAATTTTCAAGTCTTGCCACAGATTCTCAATCGGATTGAGGTCTGGGCTTTGACTGGGCCATTCTATGACATTCAGGTTCTTGTTTTTAAACCACTCCAGTGTAGCTTTGGCTGTGTGTTTAGGGTCATTGTCCTGCTGGAAGGTGAACCTCCGCCCCAGTCCCAGGTCTCTTGCAGACTGAAACAGGTTTTCCTCTAGAATTTCCCTGTATTTGGCTCCATCCATCTTGCCCTCAATCCTGACCAGTTTCCCAGTCCCTGCCAATGAAAAGCATCCCCATAACATGATGCTGCCACCACCATGCTTCACCGTGGGGATGGTGTTCTCAGGGTGATGAGCAGTGTTGGCTTTGCGCCACACATAGCGTTTTGCGCTAAGGCCAAAAAGTTCAATTTTGGTCTCATCAGACCAGAGAACCTTTTTCCACATGTTTGCTGTGTCTCTGTGGCAATGTGCCCCGCCCCTGTGTGCATATTATGTGTTGTATGTTGCGTGCGTGTGTTAAATGTTGGTGTATAGATTGGTACACGGGATATAAACCGGTCTGTGTTTCAAGTGTGATTTAAAAAGGTAGATTTGTATTTAGGCACGAGGAGGGCACAAATCACTTCACGTGCTGGTTAAGTGTAATATGTAAGCACGGGGTTGCACAGAATTAATTCACGTGCTGGGATTCAAGTGAATAATTAATTAGTAATTGAATCCCAGCACAACAGTATATATAGACACATTTTCTTTCAGTCGGGGTTGTGTGTTCAGGGCGAAGGAACGGGAGAGAGTGAGAAGATAATCTATAGAGAAGCAATTGCTACGTGGTACGTGTTTGTTTAGTGTTCGTTCCTGTGTGTCAGTGTCTGTTCGTTTTGTTTATCTGTTTATTTTGGCGTAAGTGCCGTGTCCTGTGTTTGTTGTTTCAAACCTTTTATTTTCTGTTCTGTTATTAAATTATTATTATTATTATTATTTATTTCTTAGCAGACGCCCTTATCCAGGGCGACTTACAATCGCAAGCAAATACAAATACATTCAAGTGTTACAATATAAGTCATACAATAAGAACAAGAAATACAATAATTCTCAAGTGTGACAAACCACAATTCAATAATACAGCAGATAATAGTGAAAGTTACATCAGGATATGATTAAGTAGTGATAGTTACATCAGGATATGATTAAGTACAAAATACTACAGATTAAACACTTGGGAGATTACAATATTCTGAGGTACAGGATTAAATGCAGTAAAATAGGGGGCAGATAAGAGCAAAATAAAGCATATTTAAATGAAGGGTGATAGTGTCCCAGGATACAATAGAGGAGTTCTACAGGTGCTGTTTGAAGAGGTGAGTCTTAAGGAGGCGCCGGAATGTGGTCAGGGACTGGGCAGTCCTGACATCTGTAGGAAGGTCGTTCCACCACTGCGGAGCAAGGGTGGAGAAGGAGCGGGCTCGGGAGGCAGGGGAGCGTAGCGGAGGTAGAGCCAGTCTTCTAGTGCAGGCGGAGCGGAGAGATCGAGTGGGGGTGTAGGGAGAGATGAGGGTCTGGAGGTAGCTGGGTGCAGTCTGATCAAGGCATCTGTAGGCTAGTACAAGAGTCTTGAACTGGATGCGAGCGGTGATCGGGAGCCAGTGGAGCGAGCGGAGTAGTGGAGTAGCGTGGGCGAAGCGAGGTAGAGAGAACACCAGGCGAGCAGCAGAGTTCTGGATGAGCTGGAGCGGACGGGTGGCGGACGCAGGGAGGCCAGCCAGGAGGGAGTTGCAGTAGTCTAGGCGGGAGAGTACCAGGGCCTGGACCAGGAGCTGGGTAGCATAGTTGGTGAGGAAGGGTCGGATTCTTCGGATGTTGCTCAGGAAGAATCTGCAAGTGCGTGCCAGAGTGGAGATGTGCTGGGAATAAGAGAGGCAGGGGTCCAGGGTGACTCCAAGGTTTTTAGCTGAGGAAGAGGGAGAGAGTGTGGTAGATTCCAGAGGAACAGAGATAGAGAGATCAGAGGAGGGGGAGGAGGAGGGAAAGAAAAGGAGGTCAGATTTAGAGAGGTTGAGTTTGAGGTGATGCGAGTGCATCCAGGAGGAAATAGCAGACAGACAGGTAGAGATACGGGAGGAGATGGTGGAGTCAGAGGTGGGGAAGGAGAGGAAAATCTGAGCATCATCAGCATAGAAATGGTATGAGAAACCATAGGATGCGATGAGGGGGCCCAGGGAGCGGGTGTAGAGAGAGAACAGGAGAGGACCCAAGACTGACCCTTGGGGGACTCCAGTCAAGAGAGGGTGAGGTGTGGAGGTTGCTCCACGCCAGGTTACCTGGTAAGTGCGGTTGGAGAGGTAGGAGGAGAACCAGGCCAGAGCAGTGCCAGAGATCCCCAGGTCAGCAAGAGATGATAGTAGAATAGAGTGATCAACAGTGTCAAAGGCAGCAGAGAGGTCGAGGAGAATTAGGACAGAGGAGAGAGAGGCAGCTCGGGCACACTTAAGTGAGTTGGTGACAGAGAGAAGGGCGGTTTCAGTGGAGTGAGCAGAGCGGAAGCCAGATTGGAGAGGGTCAAGCAGAGAGTGGTTGGACAGGAAAGCAGAGAGCTGGCGGTGTACAGTCCGCTCGAGGGTTTTGGAGAGGAAGGGTAGGAGGGAGACAGGACGGTAGCTCTGGAGGGAGGTGGGGTCGAGGGTAGGTTTTTTGAGGAGGGGAGTGATAGAGGCTTTTTTGAAGGCAGAGGGGAAGATGCCAGAAAGTAGAGAGGTGTTGAGGAGGGAGGAGATGAAGGGGAGTAGAGCAGGAGCAGCAGCTTGAAAGAGGTGAGTGGGGAGGGGGTCCAAGGCACACGTGGTGGGTTTGTGACCCTGGAGCAGGGAGGAGAGGTCAGAGTCTGAGAGGGGCAAGAAGGTGGAGAGGGAGGGCGAGTTAGTAGGGGATGTAGTGGGTGTAGGGGTTGGAGCAGGAGGGGGTGCGGGGGAGGGAGAGGTGTTAAAGAGTTTGCGGATATCTGAGATTTTAGAAGAGAAGAAGTTTCTGGAGTTTCTGAATGCGAAAGCATTCGCTCAGCTTCACCAAACCCCAAATCTCTGTCTGTTTATTTCCTGCATCTGGTCTGACGCCACCCACTCCGGCCGTCTTTGTGACAGTCTCCCACATGCCTTTTGGCAAAATCCAAACAGGATTTGGTATGGGTTTTTTTTAGCAATGGCTTTCTTCTCGCCACTCTTCCATAAAGCCCAGCTTTGTGGAGCGTCCGGGTTATAGTTGTCCCATGGACGGTTTCTCCCATCTCAACTGTGGATCTCTCCAGCTCCTTCAGAGTTACCATTGGCCTCTTGGTTGCTTCTCTGAATAATGCCCTCCTTACCTGTTCACTGAGTTTTGGTGGACGGCCTTCTCTAGGCAGAGTCTCGGTTGTGCCATATTCTTTCAATTTTTTAATAATGGATTTAACGGTGCTCTGGGGGATGTTCAAAGTTTGGGATATTTTTTTATAACCCAACTCTGATTGGTGCTTCTCCAGAAACTTTATCCCGGACTTGTTTTGATAGCTATTTGGTCTTCGTGATGCTGTTTGTTTAGATATGCTCTCTAACAAACTCTGGGGCTTTCCAGAAACAGGTGTATTTAATCTGAGATCATGTGACACTTTAATTGCACACAGGTGGACTCCATTCAATTAATTATGTGACTTCTGAAGGCAATTGGTTGCACCAGAGCTTATTTAGGGGTGTCACAGCAAAGGGTGTGAATACTTACGCAATCAAGACTTTTCAGTTTTTTATTTGTAAATAATTTTGAAAATATATATAGATTTTATTCCCCACTTCGACATTATGGACTATTATGGACTATTTTGTGTAGATCAGTGACAAAAAATCCCAATTAAATCCATTTTAATTCCAGGTTAATTCCAGGTTGTAACAGTTGGTTTTGTTGGAGGTTATTATAGGTACTAAATCTTCTTTGTCCCACGACAGAGATTGTTCAAAACCTCCAGGTCAATACAGAACATAGTAACAGGTCTTGCCAGTTGAAAAAATAGATACAAACTGCAGAGAAATAATACATATCATGAGGTCATTTGTTCCAATTTTGCCATTAGGAGTTATGGTTATTTTATTATGCCATGAAATACTGAGATATATTTCAATCATAGTATAATATAGATTTGTTTTATTTGAGAAGGGTACAGCAGTGGAAAACAAGCATTGAACGCTAAACATTTATCAGAACTGAAACATCTATTTTGTCATGCTTTAGTTTAGGACTTTGTATTTTGCCTAATTTAACTCGATGGTGACTGTGTGGCAGTTATATTGTAAATCGCATATAAATTCACAGTAAATAAATACTTTAATATACATTAAATGAATAAAGATGTCTTTGTAGTTAGCATTATTGTTCCCAAGTTATTAAAATGTATTTGCAATTCACCCAAAAGGTATTTTAAAAAAAGGTTTACTACTTACTACTTAGAATGCGGAAGAAGGCTCTAGAAAATCGTTTTGCGTATTCTATTTCAGGATCCAGGACTTGGCCGAGGTGGACCACATGCTGATCCAGAGGGAAGCTTGCTAGCTCCTCCACCTGCGAGCTATTGACCTCTTTACCTGCGGCAAGTACAAACACAGCTACACCCTGACACTTGGCTCTCAGGGCCATGTCATTCAGTTTCACCCTGTCCCAGTAACTGGTCTCTCCTCCTACAACTGCAAAAATGACCTTCCTGCTCCTTGGCCTTGGGGATTTGAGCATGATATTGTTGACCACCCATTCAATGGCATGTCCAACACTGGAAGTGCCCCCCAATTGATTCATGGAGTCGTGGATATGTTTTTTCATTAAGTTTTTGTTGTTGTATTGGAAGAGGTCAAACTCCAGCTTAACAGGGACTTGTCCTTCCCTGGGTGGATAGCTCAGAGGAGTATGCTGCACAACAGACACCCTTGCTCCCGTGTCAGAGGTCCTGGGTTGGCCTGTAATGTTGATCTGATCCAGCATTGAGCTCAGAAGCTCTTTCACTCCTGCATACTCATCTGCCAGCATGTTCCGTGAGCCATCAACCATAAACACCAGGTCCATGTTGAGTTGCAGCGGAACGGGCACAAGATTCAAGCCCAGGCAATCTGCAGCTGGCTGACATGCATCTGAAAAGAAGCATGCATTTTACAGTGACTCTACCTTTGAAATCATTTGACATTACATATTGTACAAATGCTCTTACTTATCTATAGACAGGGTTATTTTTATACAATTAGTCCACTTAAAAGATCTGATCCACCTTATTAAGTTTGGGCAGTATGGTGGTTGTAAAATGTACAGAATATCAGAATGAGGGGACCCCCAGGAGGGAGCAGAACATTTTGACATTTAAAGAGCAATTTGGTAGGATACAAAATACCGTGTTATAATCACATGTTGCTCGGGTGATACAGTAAAGAACACAGGAATGTTCCAAAAACGTTTCACAAAGATGTGTGGCTAATACGTGTAAAAATTGCCTAGTGTGAGGCTAAAGTATGAGTTGCAAATAGCCAGGATGTAAACACTGAAACAAAAAAATTACAGAAATGCACCTTAACAAAGTCATAACACAGGAGTAAATATGTAATACAATATTATTGTACCCCTGCCAACTTTGTCTTTAGAATGTATTTAAAGTTGTCAAAATTCTTAAATTCTGACAAAATCAGTCTAAACTCCAGATTTTCTCATTCTGTGTTTTTTTATTCATTGTACATTAATTGTCTTATACTTGTATACTGTTTTAAGACAGAACTCCGTTCTAACAGGATCGGTTATAAGTGGAATGCACCTACTGTATAATACCCATCAAATACACACATAAACTAGTAAACAAACATATACATGAATGAGGAATGCTCTTTGAGAACTCTGTGCATGGCTTAATGATATTAATATGGTATACACTGATATACAGCATAATATCATACACTGTTACACTATTGTATTGATAAGTTTTATTTTAAAATACTATAGGTGTGCGTGTGTATTTGCTAGTGTCTGAATTTTAAGACTTATTTATCAGCCCAATAAGCTGCCTTCACACAGACTTACCATAGCAAAGTGCACACTCCAGGACTTCTTGTATTACTGCTCTCTGATCCTGGGGTCTTTGCAGAACAGAAACCAGGAAGCTTCCTGTTTCATCAGCCTGAAGAGTAGGTATGGATAGGAAAGGGAAAGATGCAATAGATGTTTGTAAATGTACTGCAGTGAACATATAATATCACACTGATGTTTAACATGCATTACCTATACAATACATTTACGTTGCTTTACTGAACATAGCTTTTCTTAGTTTATGCCGTGCTTCAACATGCAAATCCGTAAAGCATTTGGTTCATTATCTACTATAAATGTGGCAATAAGATACCCAACAGTCAAGAGCTATCTTTGCAGCAATTATACCAAACAGCATAAAACAAAATTGACACAATAAGACTTGTTAGTAATTGTGAAATGTAATGTTTAATGTCTGTAAATTGTGGTGTTTTTAAAACTTATGAATGATATGTTGCCCTGTGTTTGGGTTCTGTCCAGGAGACTCTAGGAAACAAAACTGGCTGCAGTTAGATCCAAGTTTGTTGTTTGTTTTTTGAATAACGAAAAACGAACTGGTTCTTGTTTTCATTTTTCAGCTTTTGATAATGAAAAACAAACAACGAACCAGTTTGTTTATTGTTGTTCGTTTTTCAACTTTTGAATAACGAAAAATGAACGGGTTCTTTTTCTCGTTTCTTCAGGTTTTGAATGAGGAAACATGAACAAGGTACCAGTTTGAAAAACAAAAAACAAACTGGTTTTGTTTTTTAAGTTATGGATGTTTCATGTTTCCTCATTCATAAAACCAGTTTGTTTTTCAAAAGCTGAATAACAAACTGGCACCGTATTCACTTCATTCAAAACTTGAAAAACGAAAACAAAACCAGTTGGTTTTTCGTTTTTCAAAAGCTGAATAACAAACTGGCACCTTATTCATGTTTCCTCATTCAAAACCTGAAAAACAAAAAAAGAACCAGTTCGTTTTTCGTTATTCAAAAAACGAACAACGAACTTGGATCTAACTTCAGCCTGGTCTGTGTACATTCCGGCCAATCGTTTTTGCATTCTAAATCATAAATCAGAAAACCAGGTTTTCATAAAAACAAAAATTCGACGCGTTTTTCATTTTCCAATTTCTGAGTTTAAAATACAAAAACTGATTAAGATATTAAATGTTGTGGAGTGTTTTCATGCTGCAGTGGGGGTTCTTTTGTAACAGAATATGGTGAAGTTTCGCATTGTATCGCAGTTCCTTCTTTTGTAAGAGGTGCAAACCGCAGGGACAGAGGAAAGTTAGCATCTTACAGAGCTTGCCATAGGATCACTAAAGGGTGCTGGCATGCTTGGTTGAATAGGTCTGTCCCTCTTCCGATACGTTAGTATATCTATCATTGTTTAAGTGTGTACCTGTAAGAGAAGCATTAACAGATTGCCTGTGAAGTGCTGTCTCTCCAGATATCTCCTTGAATAAAGACTACCTTCTTTATCACCGACTCTTTGAGATTGATTTCATTTTTCGTCCCTATAGTCTATTATTTATTTTTGTATTACAGATTATTCTATTTTGAATATTTTGTTGCAAAAATCAATATGAAAAATGGGAAAACAAGCCTGAATCCGTTTTTGTATTTTAAACTCAGAAATTGGAAAATTAAAAACGAGTCATTTTCTGGTTTTCCGATTCTGAAAAAACAATTGGCCGGAATGTACACAGACCCAGTCTCCCAGGAAACAAGATAATACATCTTAATGAACTTTATCCAAATTGAATAAATAATATATTATTTTATCAAGTAATTTATCATGACGTAAATATGCCTCCGAAGGCTGATGTATTAGTATTATTTCTGTCAAGTGACAGATGTTTCCTGTGTTAGTCCAAAGTAGCAACCTAACAGCATTCATACCTCAAAGGCGAGCTTGACATTTTGGACATTCTTGAATGCGATGACCACAGGGGTAATGTCCAGAGCTTTGAACTCCAAAGCTGCTGTAATTATAGGAGTGGCTTCCTGAGATGCCCCATTGCTGATAAAGAGGGCTACTTTCCTCATCAGCACACCCTGGCGCACACGCTTGAATGCATTCCTCGCAACAAATCTCATAGCTGCCCCAATGTTGCGGCGTTTGGAAGACCTTTCCAGTGGTATTTTCTGTATCGCTTCCAACAGCTGGTTCTTTCTGCGGTAGTCTGAGAAGCGTATTAAATACTTTGTGTTGGAACTGTAGGCGACGACTGCGACCCGGGCCCCAGTAGGGCAGTTGCTTTCTGTGATGGTTATTTTCTGCAGAAGGGTCATGACAATGTTTCGCATTCTTTCAAAGGCCTGTGAGGAGACATCTTCAGACATGTCTAACGCAACCACAAGCTCGGTTGGGTAAGCAGGGCAGTCAATCTTCCCTGGGAAAAACAAAACCAAAAACATAAAAGGTAATCAGTCTTTGAATAGGTCATTCTGTATTACTCTTTAAGGGGCTCGATTTCGGTTAAGTTACTATTCTTACAGTATACTGTTACTACAGAATGCATTTTGTCATTCTCCTTAAAGGAGGATTAAAACAAAATAATAATAATCACAATAAAAGAGAATTATCTACGTCATAGGGAACACTTCATCTGATTTTTCTATTTGTCCCTTCTAAATGTTTATAGTGTGAAATGTACTTGTTAATTTTACTGTTAAACATACTTTTCTTGTGCTATAGAGAGCATCTGTCATGTGTGCTCACCTTATTAGCACTTACAATATGTCACTGTAGATTGACTACAGTCCACATTAGTATGATATACAGCAGGGGTTCTCAACCTTTTTGCTTCTGAGGCCCCCCCTCCCCCGGTTATAAAAATTCCACGGCCCACCATATACACTAGTGTTTTCTACTATTATTACAACCTTGACTTGCATAAAGAAGGAAAAACATTGAGTGAAATAGCTTGCATTACTTGATTTTCAAAGTGTGGTACCTGAAGCATAATCAACAAGCACAGAGAAACATCTGTAATTGACACACCCAGGACTGGAAGACCCAAAACGCTGTCTAGCAAGGATGAGCAATACTTGAAGATAATATCCTTAAGGAATAGAAAGAAGACAAGCGTTGAATTGACAACAGAAATAGCTCAATACTAAGAGGTATTCTTACTGTAACACATCCTTTAAGTCCTGATTTCAAGAGTGAGCTTCGTACTGTTGATTTGATGGACAACAACACCTGTGCCTTCTGCCAGTTCTGTTGTTAATTCAATGCTTGTCTTCTTTCTATTCCTTCAGGATATTATCTTCAAGTATTGCTAATCCTTGTTAGACAGCTTTTTGGGTCTTCCAGTCCTGAGTTCGTCAATTACAGATGATGTTTCTCTGTACTTGTTGATTATGTTTTGGATACCACACCTTGAAAATCAAGTGAATCGAGTGACACAAGCTATTTCACTCAATGTTTTTCCTTCTTCATGCAAGTCAAGGTTGTTACAATTGTAGAAAACACTAGTGGAGGCTTTGAGTAAATTGTTGATGCTCATAATGCATCAGAGTAGAACAATACAACATGTCTGACTTTTGCACAGCAGTGTGTATATATATATATATATATAATACACACACACACACATCAGGGATGGAAATAAGATTCCTATTGCACAGCATTTTCACCCATTTCAGGTTATAGAACAAGCTTGATTAGTGTGAACAAGTTCAGGTTTGTCTTCGTATACTACTAAAACTAAGAATGGATCAAACTGCTGTGTAATGGGAGTCTTATTTCCATCCCTGATTATATATATACACAGTACTGTGCAAAAGTTTTAGGCAGGTGTGAAAAAAATGCTGTAAAAGTAAGAATGCTTTCAAAAATAGACATGTTAATCGTTTATATTTATCAATTAACAAAATGCAAAGTGAGTGAACAGAAGAAAAATCTACATCAAATCAATATTTGGTGTGACCACCCTTTGCCTTCAAAACAGCATCAATTCTTCTAGGTACACTTGCACACAGTTTTTGAAGGAACTCGGCAGGTAGGTTGGCCCAAACATCTTGGAGAACTAACCACAGTTCTTCTGTGGATTTAGGCAGCCTCAGTTGCTTCTCTCTCTTCATGTAATCCCAGACAGACTCGATGATGTTGAGATCAGGGCTCTGTGGGGGCCATACCATCACTTCCAGGACTCCTTGTTCTTCTTTACGCTGAAGATAGTTCTTAATGACTTTCGCTGTATGTTTGGGGTCGTTGTCATGCTGCAGAATAAATATAGGGCCAATCAGATGCCTCCCTGATGGTTTTGCATGATGGATAAGTATCTGCCTGTACTTCTCAGCATTGAGGAGACCATTAATTCTGACCAAATCCCCAACTCCATTCGCAGAAATGCAGCCCCAAACTTGCAAGGAACCTCCACCATGCTTCACTGTTGCCTGCAGACACTCATTCGTGTACCGCTCTCCAGCCCTTCGGCGAACAAACTGCCTTCTGCTACAGCCAAATATTTCAAATTTTGACTCATCAATCCAGAGCACCTGCTGCCATTTTTCTGCACCCCAGTTCCTGTGTTTTCGTGCATAGTTGAGTCGCTTGGCCTTGTTTCCACGTCGGAGGAGTGGCTTTTTGGCCGCAAGTCTTCCATGAAGGCCACTTCTGACCAGACTTCTCCGGACAGTAGATGGGTGTACCAGGGTCCCACTGTTTTCTGCCAATTCTGAGCTGATGGCACTGCTGGACATCTTCCGATTGTGTAGGGAAGTAAGCATGATGTGTCTTTCATCTGCTGCAGTAAGTTTCCTTGGCCTACCACTGCGTCTACGGTCCTCAATGTTGCCCGTTTCTTTGTGCTTCTTCAAAAGAGCTTGGACAGCACATCTGGAAACCCCTGTCTGCCTTGAAATTTCTGCCTGGGATAGACCTTGCTGATGCAGTATAACTACCTTGTGTCTTGTTGCTGTGCTCAGTCTTGCCATGGTGTATGACTTTTGACAGTAAACTGTCTTCAGCAACCTCACCTTGTTAGCTGAGTTTGGCTGTTCCTCACCCAGTTTTATTCCTCCTACACAGCTGTTTCTGTTTCAGTTAATGATTGTGTTTCAACCTACATATTGAATTGATGATCATTAGCACCTGTCTGGTATAATTGTTTAATCATACACCTGACTATATGCCTACAAAATCCCTGACTTTGTGCAAGTGTACCTAGAAGAATTGATGCTGTTTTGAAGGCAAAGGGTGGTCACACCAAATATGGATTTGATTTAGATTTTTCTTCTGTTCACTCACTTTGCATTTAGTTAATTGATAAATATAATCTATTAACATGTCTATTTCTGAAAGCATTCTTACTTTACAGCATTTTTTCACACCTGCCTAAAACTTTTGCACAGTACTGTATATACACACACATAGACATAGATATAATTATTTTTGTTTTACTTACTCAGTGTGAAACTTGTTGCTGATGCTGAGCAACAATTCTTTCAAGACGTGGAGGTATCTTCATCAAGCATACACGCATGTCATTGTCAATGTTCATCCTGGCTCGGTACTTTGTTTTCATTGATGTCATGGCTGAAAATCCGGTTTCTCATAAGTAGGTTATACTAAATGGGACCGACACTTTCAGTGCTGCAGAAGAAGCAGTGCTGTATTCATCGGAGGACTCACACCAAAATGTCTCCAGCGGCATTTCACTGAACTTGGTTCTGAGGGAGCTGTCTGATGAAATATCAGTGAGCTTTTCTAACAGCTTTGATGGGACAGAGGATGGCAGTTCAGATTCAGTATTCTCACTAATGGGGTTTGTAGCGGCTTCTTCCATCGTGAGTTCAGGAAAGTAAGTATTACATTTGTTGAGTAGACCAGACAGATGCGCTGCCAGCTGCGGTTTGATTATGTCAAAGTCAATGTTTCGTTCCTGAATGAAAGAATGTAAGAGCTCAAACATATCAGTAGTCCCCCCACAGACACAAACTTTCCAGAGTTGTAGTTTTCTTTTGAATGGGTCAGTTCTTTCATGCTGGGCAATAAATTGAGTGCTGCCACCTTGCATTGTTTTATTCAGCTTATTCATTTCAGTGAATATGTCTGCGAGGTAACCCAGTTTTGCCAGCCACACATCATCTTTCAGCACTTTGGCAAGTTTGGGTTTCTTATCAGCTAAGAAAGTACGTAACTCTTCCTTGAGATTAAATATATGGGTAAGCATTCTGCCTCGAGATAGCCATCTCACCTCTGTATGCATGAGCAAGGAATGGTGTTCTGTGTCCACTTCCTCACAAAATGCAGCAAAACACCTGGGGTTTGTTGCTTTGGATTAAATAAAATGAACAAGTGTTACCACTGTTTTCAGAACACTGTGAAGACCTGGTTCAATATCTTTCGCAGCAAGTGCCTCTCGTGTAAAAAGCAGTGTGTCCAAATAGCGCGTGGTGCAATACCGAACATAGGCGAGTAAATGGAACATTTTAGAAATGTCTGTGGGTTCAGCGAGTTGTATAGCAAAATCATTGTCACGCAGCCGATCAATGCAATGCAAAACTATGGCTTCTGACATAAAAGCGATCCATTGTTTGACAGTGTCATTTGACATTGGTATTTTTGCCAGTTCCTGCTCTCCAAACATTTCCTTTACAGTTTCAATGGCACACGTCATTATCAACTCCTCAGCAATTGTATGCGATTTTTTTGCTTTAGCAGTTTCCTGCGACACTATGTACGATGACACTACAAGCTTTTTATCAGCTTTTTTTACAGTTTTAGTACCAAGCAGTTCCTTAGCCTTTCGCTCCAAAAATGAATTTTGCTTGTTTTTATATATTTCATGCTTGGTAATTAAATGTCTCTGTAATTTGGAGGGTTTCAAACATTCCTTTGGACAGTACTTGTGCGCAAATTGCACACTGCGGTTGAGGTATATCTCCACATCCAGTACAAATAAAATCGAAATTCAAGTAGCTGTCCTCACAACACCACTTCCTCGCTGTTCAGCCCTTATGGTTGAACTTCTTGAAGGAGGTTCTCTATCATCATTCTGTGGGTTTTGTTGCTTTGATGCTGATGGTCGAATTAAAAATGTATCCATATCTGGTATTTATTGTGTTTCCAACGATTTTTCCTCTGCTTTGTAATCTGTCGTGCTCCCGTTGAAATTGCTCTATTACACCACACATAACCCAAACGTGTTACGTAACCTGAGAACGCGTTCATTTCTGTGCATGCTTATGACATGCTGAACCTAATAGGTTTCAGCGTGTCATAAGCATGCAGGGAAAATAACACATTCTCGGGTTTATTTTTGGAGGACCCCTTGAAACCTCCTCAAGGGGGCCGTGGAACCCTGGTTAAAAAACCCTGCTTTAGAGAGCACCTGTATCGTGTGCTCACCTTATTAGCACTTACAATTTGTCACTGTAAATTGACTACAGTCCACATTAGTGTGATATACAGAAAACATTCAATTAAAATTACAATTATTTCCTGTACAGTATGTGGTGCAGGGAATGTTTTTTCTTCTGTATTTAGTTTTATCTGAAAAAATATACTTATTTGCTTTGTTCTGCAAATTTCAGTACTGATATTACACCAGTTTCTCTATTGTGTGTTTAAAAATTAACATGCTTTAAGTTGTGTCACATTATTTAATTAGTATTTGTAATGGGGATCCATCCCACAGACTGCTAATTACATTTTATTGCGTGTACTGCTTTGGTTTATAAAAATATATATTGTTTTGTATATGGTGATAAAAGGTGTACTACTACAATAATAATATTTACTGATAACATTGAATAAACAAGCTTGTTAAATTATACTTACCAACACCTAGCACCTATTACAGGTTTGACAGCGGTGAAGACCGGTTGTGAAGAGTGTGTATATACGAATGGTTTCTAGAAGCAATGAACTGGTTTATTTTATTATGTTAAAGTGTTGCACCATAAATATAAAATTGGAGTCTGGACATGTCCACATATGTAAATATGTTGTATGTGTATATAGACACATCTGTTAAGTGTACCTTTAAATTACCTGAGTTACCTGATTAAGGGACACGAGCTAAACAGCTAAAAGGTCATTGGAAGTGTCTCAAAGTCTTTGTGAGGACTCTGTACTGATAACAATAGAATTGCTCAAGTAATTTTGAACTGTGCTATTTCAGGAGCTAGCTCATATGCACCTGTAACTCATTTAGCTAAAGGTCACTATTGCCATTGCTTTTAAAGGACAGATGCAGAATCGTACATCTTGACGCTTTTTATTTTTGTTTAGAAATACAGATTTACACTTTTTTTCTCTACAATTTGCCTTTATTGATTTGATACTTTGCCATTTTACAGTCAGTAAGAGGCCCTGTAACATTATTATATTATCCTACTGCTAATTTATTTTTAATGTTAGACAGAGTTAACAGCAAACTGACTTAAACGTCTCTTCTGAGGTTTTTAAAATCCAGAAATGGGTCAAAGGTCACATGAGTAAAGCACTTAAACTCAATTACATAATTAAAATGAATTACCTTGGGAGCAAGCTGTTGTGGAAACAAAAAAAATAATTAAATGAATTTGTGCTTTCAACAATATTTTCGTATCAACACAGTATCTACCATATAATTATCCAAAATCCCTAAATCTGCCTTGAATTTTCACCTTCTCCAAAATGTTATCATAGACTCTTAACCTCCTAAAGACATTTTACATTGTATAGTATTTTGGAACCTGGTATGAACTGTACGTGTTTGTCTTTAACAGTTAATCTAACAAACCCTATCAACTCTTCAATTATCAATTTTACGTGGATTCATATGGAAAAGATATTTTCATAAATATTTACCTCATAATGGGTGCAAGTTAATTTTACAAATGTTTTGTACAAATGTGACATGTTTTGTATACAAAGCTGAACCAGTTGTTTTCTGTAAATATAACTTACGGCAGTTGTCACGAACATAGGAAACAAGCTCACAAGACTGTAGAGATAAAAGGAGAATTTACATGAATAATTAGCTGCTAATTGTACTTTTATTATAGTACTAGAAAGAGAAAACAAAATAATGTACAAACACTCATTGATGTGGTTCCCCTTGGTCCTTTTGAACCCTGGAGAAAACAAAAATTAATTTCAGCCAAACAAAACAACTTAAAGTCAAACTGCAATTGCATCCAGACATCTGATTGTTTTCCTGGTGTAAATGGGCCAGTTTGGTTGTTATCAACACCAATTAAATTAAATTTTACATTTGCATTTCACAGGAAAGCCCATGTGAGTAGATGGCAATAAGTTGGCATTTTCACAACTTTAAGCCAGACCCAGTCTATTTTTTGGCAATTATATCACGACAAGTATCTGGCAAAAGTTCTTCCACAAGACAGAAATTTTGCAGTGACGTATTGGGTTTTAAAAGTATCATCACTGCGGTGGTTTCGAAAGGTCAGATTTAAAGGGTCCTATTATCAAATGTCTTACCCTTTGTCCTGCAGGCCCAGGGCTTCCTGGGTCACCTGCACTTCCCGACCTGCCAGAATTGCCCTACAGATGGAAAAACACATGCATTTAAAACATTAAGTTATATATACTGTACAGTATGCTAGCAAATAGACTTTCTCCGTTAGAAGTTTGTTGCAATGGCTCGCTTAAGATGCATAATGTGTGGGCTTAAGCTGGTCATGCATATTCAATGTATAATAAAGATCTGGCTATTCTGGTTAAAAAAAAAAAAAGAAGAATTACATTTAATTTTCTGTCACTATAGAAAATAGTGTAAAATGTACTGTGCGATAAGTCTAGCTGCTATTAAGCTGAGTGTTTTTCTTTGTTTGTTACCCCATAAACACCAATGAACTATCTATAATATCGTTCTGCACCTCGATGCAGGCATTTACAGCCAGAACTCACACGGTCTAGTCTAGTCTAGTCTCTCCCAGCAGGAATAGCTACTAGCAATGCAATGCTTGAGGGGAGCTGCAATGGGCATGGGACCAAAAAACGAATATCACAATTATCAAAACAAATTTATTCTTCTTGTTTCTCATATTAACTTTGCGCATACTTTTCTGTTTCGGTCATTGCATCCTGGTGACTTTACCAAGTTTAAACTCAACCAAGTTTAAATAACCTCAATAGAGATCACAAACATGTCTTCGCTCAGGCTAGCAGTTTAGACTGTTCCCCAGCAACACTCTGCCTCTAGTGGATGTTCTATATGGTATTTCTTACTGATGTATTTCTTACATCCACAAAGGGCAGTGATGTGATGGGACAGGTTACATGTAGCACTGTGGTGTATCAAATGTATTAGGCATGTTTCTGAGAAGTCTATTGAGGCCAAAATGCTTTATTTCAAAAGTCACAGATGACTGTTACAGAAAACCATATACTGTAAAGAGAATGTAAACAACAAACAGAATGCATTAGTTAAGGTAACTATCCCACACCCGTACAAGGCAGTCCTTTGTAATTCAAAACAGTACACTACTGTGCTTCTAACGGAATGCAATTAATACCCCTAGAGTCAGATAGAGCAGGGGCAGAAGATGACTCAAGTTTGCATAACACGGTTAACGACTTAGGAAAGGAAATGGACACAGGAATGAATACTATTTTACAATGGACAACCCAATTGTGCAGCTTTTGATGAATTCTGAAAATTGGTAGTGTTCATCAAAGAGAAGTTCATCAGTATGCTGCGGCTGTGGCGATGCAACAAACACACTAACACAGGGTTTTAAGGGAATCCAATTCATAGTTATCTTTATTGTAGCTTAAGAGTTACACTTAACTCGGTTCCCCTCCCTTGGTATACATACAGGTTTGGGCATTATTTATTTCTTAGCAGACGCCCTTATCCAGGGCGACCTACAATTGTTACATGATATCACATTATTTTTACATACAATTACCCATTTATACAGTTGGGTTTTTTTTACTGGAACAATCTAGGTAAAGTACCTTGCTCAAGGGTACAGCAGCAGTGTCCCCCACCTAAGATTGAACGCCTACTTCGGGGACTTGCAGTTCTGTTTTTCAACTCTAAAGTTTATCGCTACTTAGCAGTTTATCGAAGATGGCCTTAACCATGGCAATGGAAGTCATTATTAGGGTCTCAAAATGGGTAGTTGGAGGAGAAGGGCTGGCTTCTGGCATGCGGCTGCCACCACCTAGAGCATACATGGATGACATTGTCACAGACGTTTCTAGCACGTCCCTTTAGAGTTATAAGTCATTAGATCCTTTTGCATGGAAGGCCTTGATTGCAAGGGTGTGCGGTTCTTTGATGGACCCAGACACAGTTGAAATGTGTTTGCCCACTGACGATGGGAATGAGAATGTAGAGATGGGAGCCCAGCTAACAAGATTTAAAGTCTGTAACCTTGGAAGTCTGTAACCTTGAAAGAAAGGCATCTGGGGGAAATAAAACACAGAGGCTAGGTATTGCAAATTAGTAAAAACAAAAAGCTTAACCCTTTTTAGACAGAACGATATTTGAAACTAAAAATACCTATTAGATTTTATTTGATTATGTTGTTACTAAGCATAGAGGTTTTTAAAAAAAAAAAAAAAAAGTATTCTGATCTATTAGAGTGACATAACTCTCTGAAGAGAAATAATGTTTTAAGTATTTTGATCTAATAAGAAACATAATTATTTAAACTAAAAAGTGTTTTTGCTTGTTAAGGCTCTACTGTAACACATATAGACTGTAAAAGCAGGAGCGAGCATTTAATTTAATCAGTTTAAGAATTAGTTCATTTTTTTTCTCCAACTAAACAAAAAATCTTTTAGACATTACAATATCCATTAAATTAAAGAATATAAATGTTTAGTTTATATAAATGTTTTACTGCAATAAAAAACAGGAACTGTTGGAATATTAGACAAATAAAATGTAAACTGTATTCAATAATTTTAGTACACAAAAAAACTACTGAAAAATAGTCTTGCCCTTATCTGCTTGCAAGCAGAGCGGTGCTAGATATGGAAGGTTCTTTTTGGCAGTCAGTCCACAGTTTTGAATCCAAGGTCTTTCTATAATAGAAAACCTTGTAGTAGAAGGGAGCATTCCACAAATTAGGGGAGTTGTGTTCAGTCACAGTTCTTTTCAAATAAGTAGCGACTTTCATTGGGAGAAAACTGATTTCATGCGATGAATTTGGAGAAGTGCTTACAATGGTGTTTCATATTAATCAAAACAATAGTCTTGGCAAGAAAACAGGGTGTCTCTATCCTGCTTGTGGAGACAACTTTTAGAAACAGAGAGAGGTCAGGCATAGTCCGAGAATGAAGCAGTTAAATAAGGCTGTTATACTTGTTTATTATAGTTTAAAATTTTAATGAAACTAATTGAACTGACCACTGTATGCTTATTCAAAGGCTGTCTTTGTCCCATCCTTTGTTAACACATATTTGTATATGTTTAAATGGCCCATTGACAACACATTGAAAAGGTAATATAATATGTGGCATATCATTTGACTAAATAATAATAATAATATAATTTGAGCTAAATATAATCAAATAGAGCTGGTGTTACATATTAAAAACATCTCTCATATATACACATATATTTGTATTATATTATAGCAAGGATTCTGTGAACTTTGGTCCACCTCACTTTTTAGAAAAAGGAGGAGTTCGAAAAAGAGCGATGAAATCATGTGCCAGTTTTTTTTGGCAAGAAGTTATATTCAATCAGTTTTGAAAAAGGAGTTCAACAGATCTTTCTATAATGTATCATTAACTTAAAAATAAGAACTGTCAAGGCCGAGTGATGATTAGATTTACTTGGGACTCCTGATGTATTCAATGGAGGGAAAAACCTATATAAACCTAGGTAAAACCCAAGTCAAGTATCGCTCAACTTGCTAACTACAAGTTGTGTGGTCCATGCTCTGAAGATCTCTGAAAAACTGATTGCTGTTTGGTCGTATTCACAAGTCTCTGCCTTTTGAAGACAGTTCTTATTTTTCAATATATCCTACACTACACTTCCATATATTGGAAGGTAAGCATATATTTGAATTTAATATCTCTTTTATATTGATGCATTGCTATACGGTATAGAAATTATGTTTTAGTCTTAAGAGAGTGATATATATATTGAATGTTCTAGAATTTAGCTGTGTTTTTTTTAGCTTTATGCATGTATAGCCTAAGGACTAAGCATATCTGTATTACTATATTGAAGTATTAATGCTGTTAAACCTATAAAGGCACCAGATTGCCTGGACTGCTTATTACTTGGGATTTATGGTGGTCTGTGCAACCAACCAATCCAATTTTTAACATAAGCAATTATAAACTGAAAAGAGCACTACTACTGCTTTTATTCGTTAAAACTTCAAATTAAATGAGTCTGTGTGATTTTCTTGATTATTAAAAAGTTATCTGGATACACTGCAAGCCCAGTGCATGAACAAAATCACTACAGGAGTTTAAAACATCTCTGTCCTCCTTAAACGTCTCCCCCGAGATTAAGATGCTCAGAGCATATATATAAATATAAAGAGTACGTGCGAGAACTCTGACAGTTGGCGCCCGACCGTGGGGCTTGCAGATAAATGATCCGTATGGATGACTAATCGAGAAAATCATTATTAAATGAAAGTGCTGAAATTAAGGTGGAATAGATGGATTACTTTGCTAGCTGATCCCACCGTCACTGGGCTAGCCTCTAAATAAATTCCAAAAAATCTTCCCCCGTCTGAAGAATGGGAGGAACGATACACAACAGCAGGACAACCAATATTTGTACCTGACTGGCTGATATTTTCCGACGGATCCTGCCAGAAAAGGCAACCCAGAATGCGGTATAGGAATCTCAGTTGAGAAAAATAATAATGGAATTTATGAAGAAACTCAACATCACTTTGAAGTGGTGTCACGTCGATCTGCTCAAATAGCAGAAGTAAAAGCCCTCTTGAAGGGACTTCAAATGGCACAAAAGTTTGGGGACGCCCAGTGAGTCCATATTACTAATAACACTCTGGCTATTGCACCTAAGCATTCAATATTCACTCTCTAGCCTGGAAAGGGAATGGTTACTCTGACTGAAAATATATGCAAAGAGATTGAAAAATTGAGGGGTAACAGAATCAGTGTTCAGCTGGCTGACCAAGAGGGGGAGGAGGTTACGATTACAGGTAACAATCGTGCTGATGAATTAGCACAAGGAGCAGTCAATTGCCATTTGAATTTCTGACAGATGGAGACAAATACCAGTTGGAGCAGGGAGTATTATGCAAACTGTTTAAAACCAGTAAAAAGTAATGCCTCATAAAGCAGATAGAGACAGGCCATACTGGTGGCAGCTCAATAAGAAATAGGAGCACTACATAGTGTATTATGGGGACTCTATGTCAGCCTATAAAGAAAATACTGGTGCCCAGAACTGCACGCTGAAACCACAGAGATCTGCAGAGCATGTCTACTTTGCCAGCACTCTATTGTTAGTGTTACATGCAGGCAGGCAGAGGTAAGGGAGAGAGACTTCTGTTTGATAAGGTGACTGTGCAAATGGAACAAATTTAAGACATGTACCTGGAAATGTTTTATTAAAAATATTTTCATGAATGAGTTGTATGTTTTTAAGAATCACAAATAAATATTTGGATTATAGATTGCATGAAAAATCAAAGACATTATTAATTTGGCTTAAATGATTTAGGAAAAGAAAGTATGCGTTATACTATTTAACTTTAAAGTATAATTTAAATAAATGAAATTCTGTTTTTAACAATTAAAAAAAATGTTATTGCAGTTTACTAGTAATTCTATAATGGTTACAAGTAAAGCCTAACATGGTTTTATTTTATTTTATTACATGAATTGGAAAAAACAACTTTAAAAACAAATTAGTAATAATACATTTGAACAGTAATGAAAGTAAAAACTGTTATATTATAAATGTGATTATTTTAATGGTTACATTTGGCTATCGTTAAAATAAAACTAAACTTTTATGTTTTGTTTTTGTAAAAAGAATGTAACAGAATTATTGTCTTGACAAGTAAAGCAAAACCATGCAAAGAAAAAAAATAGGGATTTAAGAGAGCAGTTTCGACGGTAAAAAATGCTTATGACTTGAAATACAGCAAGCAGCTTTTGTATTGCAAAACTAGAAAAAAGGAAAAGAGAAAAGAAAAGGGGAGAGTACAATTAATATTTTTTTCCTTTTAACACTTAAATTCAGTTTTGATGTGTTCTAGACGTGTTGCCAAATGGAAGAGATAAGGAGTTTAGTTTTTGTGTTTTACATGTATATGTACTATCTTTTGCATGTCTGTAACCAGGACTGGAAGAGGGAGTGAAACTTGCTTGGAAACCATGGCTACACTGATGGGGAAGCCACTTTAACTCCTTAGGTCCAGGTACAGTGGAAGCAGCCAATGGGGTATGCTATTGTAAGCAATGAAATGTTATAAGTTTGAAGAAAAAATTAACTTCAAGGACAGTTGAGCCTGTCTTGGTTTTAGTGATTATATACAGTTGGTTAAGACCTATGGGTTTTTGTAACATCATTTTGAGAAAATATATAATTTTTTTTGCAACTTTGAAGTTTATTTTTCAAGTTTGTGAGATGTATTTATTATGTATTTAATAACAGAGATAGCTGCTTGTAATAAGACAAAGAAAAACTTGCACTCATATTTCAATAGAGACCTTGCGAATGAATAGCCGTAAAAGGTGAGACAGGTCGTTGAAACAAGAAGCAAGCGCTTTTTTCTCTGTTACAAACTGCTGCATGAGGTGTGCGTTCCCAGATAATAATAGTAATAATAGTAATAATACATAAAATAAATAAACAAGGACCCATAGCATGAGCATTGGAATTTGCTGAACAAGTTCCTTATGTCTTCATGGGGATTCATTTATATAGGATGATCTTTAAATACCTTTCCAGCAGACATTTAGAAAGAAATACATTTATGTGTGGGAAATGACAAACATCCATTTCATAAAGCAGCAAGGATTCTGGAAACATGTTAATATTTGAAAAATGTAAGAAAAATAATGAGAATTTTTATAAACAATACTGTTACACTGAACCTCTGTCCGAGTCCTTTCCTGTGATGAATCTGACTCCTTCAAAGAAGCTCGAGGAGGAAAATGTCAGAGACGGTTTTAGCACGTCCCTTTTGAGCTATAAGTCATTAGATCCTTTTGCATGGAAGGCCTTGGTTGCAAGGGTGTGCGGTTCTTTGATGGACCCATATTCAGTTGAAATGTGTTTGTCCACCGACGATGGGAATTAGAATGTAGAGAAGGGAGCCCAGCTAACAAGATTTAAGTTTTTCTGACAACATGACCACCATGACTACAACAGTGGCCTGCAGCAATCGGTTACTTGGCAAGCTAGCAGATAACATCAGATGGGCACGTATGCAGTTGAAGCCTGCCAAGTCGAGAAAAGCCTGCAAGTCTTGGGAGGTGGTACGATGGGGATTTAAAGGGCTTTGATCTTCTTCCAAGGTTGCTGTGGCTGCTTACTGAGTATGAGGTTTCCCTGTCAACAATAGAGAGACTGGAAGCCTTGATTAATTTATACATTAGGAAATGGCTGGAACTTCCATGGTGCCTTAGCAGGGTAGCACTCTACGGTAAAGGGAAACTGCAGCTGTCAGTCACAGCTCTACCTGAGTGGCTGAGTGGGAACAGGTGCAGAAGTGATGCAGTGCAGTAATTAAATCAGACAGAGCCTTGTAATCCAGTTTGGAAAGTGCGCTTTATTTTTATCCAGGTCTGGTGACCAATAAACAATAATCCCCCGGCAATACACAGCAACGTGTACTGCACGGGGTAGACAATAATGGGTTTCTAGACCCTAAACAATACGTATCTGCCCCACAATAATACTGACATGGTCACCAGTCCTGGGTGCGTGCAATAGTGCTCGTGGTGGGTGATACAGTTTATTTTGTGACAGTAGTGCAGTGCTGTTCCGGCTAGTGCTGGCCCTCGGCGACAGCTCCGGAATCATGTTAGCTGTCTAGTGATTTACAAACAAGATGAATTACACAAAGACAAACAAACAAAACACTCACGATACTGAAACAGTGGTTATGGGGTCTCTCACAGTCCTTCTCAGTTCACAAACACAAACCAAAATGAAGGAACAGATTGCGATTCTCCGTCCCCTTTTATGCTATCACACGACCCCTTGGTAAACGAGTGCAACCGCCTCTCCAATCTGCCACGTCATTTCCCTTCCGGGTCAATGTGTTCTTGCAACAGATTCTCGCCTTCATCCGACTTCCCGACCCTGGGAAAGAACTGTCAGACCAGCCCGTCCAAAGAACTCTGTCCTCGCTGCTTAGAGCCCTCACAGGTCGGGAGGGAGATTTACAACCAAGAATCATTGTACTTCTGTCACACACCCGTAGTGAGATCTGTGAAAAAGTGGGCAGCAAAGGTTGCCCTTTGTATCAGTGATATCATGGGGCAAGTACAACAGGGAAGAGGAGGCCTTGGTCTCAGTTCTGCTCTCCCGAGATATCACAAAGCAGCTCCAACTGAAAGAAGGAAGTTGGTAGTTACCAAGTGTAAAAGCAGGAAAGAAAAAATGATGGTGTGTCAAGGTGGTGTCCCAGGCTAAGCAGGGAGAATGGATGGAAGACTGTAGAATAGTGGAAGATTAGCTGGTGAGGCCTGTGGACAATGGAACAGAGGAGGATCAGCTTCCTAATCAGGTCCACATATGATGTTCTGCAATCACTGAACCTGAATGTGTGGGTAGGGTATAACCCTGTATGTCCTTTGTGTTCATCACTGGCTACCCTGAAGCACATTCTTGCAGAATGAAAGGTGGCTCGCCACCAATATCAGCAATAGCTGATACACAGAGAACATTATTCCTCTGTCCAGTAGAGCAACCAGCATGAAAGGCTGTTAAAATGAATATTCGCCTGGGACATGGAGGCTGCTAGATTGGAGAATATAGGCAGATGTTGGCTTATTTTTTCAACTGAGATTGCTACAACTACCTTTTGACCTGACATTGTCCTATGGTCAGTCTCAACACGCCTTGTTCTCCTGGTGGAGCTGACAGTGCCATGGGAGGATTCCGTGGATGAGGCATACGAGAGGAATGAGCCTTCCCGTGCCCCATCCAGACGGTTGCCATGTGGTAGGGAGGCTGCACTTTGGCTGATCCCCAGAGCCAGCATCGCCACTGTTGTGTGTGCTGATGCGCCAGGGGGGAAGCAAATAGGTTGATTCCTGGAGCCAGCATTACACTTCAGCCATCAACACCAGGCCAATAGGAAATCCACATTACCTGAAGGAAAAGTGCTGAAGCAGACCTGTCAACTCTCCCTTATTACCCTGTATCTAGCAGGGTTTAGGACCCAGGGGAGCCCTGTGGCAGGCATGCATTCAGTGCGCGAGGCAAGCTCACATACTTGACCATCTACGATGGCTGCGCGTGCGATAAGCTCTCCTCGTTCGGTAGAAGAAAAACAAAATTACTGATGCGAATTTCAAGCTTCTTGGACCACAACACATTCTCACATAATCCCAAGCAATGTTGGAAAAAGGCATACTTACTGTAACTATGCAGGACTGATTTTAACAGTGGGACATGGGGGGCAAGAATGATGTTTGTGGTAAGCACGAGAGATCACAAACACCAGTGACACTTCAATAAACGCAAACCAGAAAAAATGCTGCCAAAGAAAAAACGGAGGTCAAGAAAGTTACATATGCAGAGACCTTTACATGTTGTGACGAGTTCAGCAAATCTGTAGGAGACATGTTCCCAGACTCACAGATTGCAAAGTATTTAGTAGGAAAGTCTAAAAGTCACACAAATAGTGAAAGGTAAGCGTGTCTATTACAATTTCAGCATCAGCATTGCTTTAGAAATTCAGATTGATTGATAATGTGTTTCCCTTTCAATTCGAAGACGACCACCAAGACTTTTGGGATATGCCTGCCACAGTTCTTGAAAGAGAGGAGGAACCAGATGGTCTCACACCGTCACATTCTGCAGTAGGTCTGCTACGATTAAATCGAAAATCGATTTTTCGATCAATTCCCATCCTACCAGTGAATCAGATTTGAAAATGTTTTGTAAGTACGCAGCTCTGTGTGTTCGATGTAAACAAACAAAAAAGCGCGGCGCCTTGAATCCAGAGCAGGACGACAGGCTTGTATTCCAGGCTGTAAATAAATTGTGCACATTGAAGAAAACTGATTGTATACAGTTATTGTTTTAGGCAAGGATTTCCACATTGTGTGTTTCACAGATAGTGAAGGTTAGGTGGTAGACCTACAGTATTAACCCTTTGCAGTCCATTTATCCAGTGCCTGTCAGGCACGTCAGGTCCAATTTATTTTCACACGCACTGTTTATTTTACACGTACTGTTTAAAAGTAATTTTATTCAAAGTAAAACAGGTTTAAAAGGTACTGCATATCAACAGGACACTCAGTACTGCATCTCCAGCCCCGCCCCACCCCTTGTTTGCTGTATTTATCACATATCTCTTCAAAGTAGTGCCTACTGACCAAACTCCTCAATAATGCTATCCAAGTCATTATTTTATTACTTTAACATCTCAAAAAGCTTGGCAAATGTCTGTGATATTCTTTGAGCGCTGGATGCGGAAGCAGCTATCTTGTTTGTTTATGTCCGTGTTACTCTTTGTCTGTGGTGAAGGGACTATGCATATTGCTCAGATCTGCCTCCTTTTTTTAAGGCCTCTCTCGGCTTCTATCGGACTCACTTGACCATTGAAAGCTTTTCTCTGCTTTTTCCGGAGAAAAAACGATTATAGACCAGTGCTTGACGTCTTTTTGATGATGTCGGACCTGGTCCAACATAGGACCGCAAAGGGTTAAAGTAGGTGCCATGGCTCATCCATTGATGACGTTGGTCAATGTGCATTATCAAACTCAGCCTTTAGATTTGTAGTGTGATGAAAGTAACAACACCAACTGTGTATGCTTTGTTGTCATGCAAAATCAACTACAGTGGACCTGCTTAAAAGTATTTGCTGCTGCCAAATCAACCACCTCCAACCACAGTACAATAAGAACCACAGGGGCCAAGAGAGAATTTGATTGTGAAGCATCTATGGTTGTCTTCTTCTTTGATATTTTTCCTTTTTAAAAGCATTTAGAAGAAGCACTGTATCACAGTATCATCATTCTACCAAGTAATAAAGTGGAATAGTTGTATGCCTTTGTCGTATATAGGTATTCACTTGAATTCGGGCCACTAAAATTTCAGTTTACAAAAGTTCCCTTATTTTGAAAACTCAATGTTGACAGGTATGCTGAAGGCTCATATATTACAGCAAGGCTATAGTAGTGGTGGTCCCCACCACTACTATCTCATTTTATCTTGGCAAAAGCAGAGTCCAATATTAGCATGAAATAAATAACATTTTTTGTGGGTTGAACTGACACCCAAATAAAATGCTTCTAACAGCCAGGATCCTTACCTGTCTTCCATGAATGCCTTTGGGTCCTCTGTCTCCAAGGGTGCCGGGGTCACCTTCATCTCCCTGCAAATTACCAAATGTAGGCATCATGAATGAAGTTTATATTTAAACACTAAATACCTAAACAAATACAATAAATAAACAAACATACCTGGGTGCCTGGGTAACCAGGGAATCCTGGGTCTCCCTGTAAACAACAAAAGCATGTTATTGTCACAGTCAACAACTATTAACATATACATTAATATTGTGGTGTGCAAGCAGGCCACCCGGGTTGATGGAGAGAGCTTAGTAAGTGAACAAGTACCCCCACCCCCACCCCCACCCACCCACCCCTCCCACCCCTGGTGATGCGTGGGTATAGCACTTTGCAGTCTGTGAGAATTGAGCAAAACTCACATCATATCAGGTTGTTCTTAAGTGTAACTTCTTGTTATCTAGGTTTCTGCTGACTGAAGTGAAGAAAAAACACAGATATTAACTGTAAATGTGCTTTGTCTCACACCATGCATCACGCTAGGGTAATAAGACCAAGCTAGCTGTATATCTGTGCCGTACGAAGTAATTTCTTTGCTCAGAAGAGAAACATCTACTCTGATGCCATGGCTCAGTTAACCATTACCAGGAACCAGGCCACAGCATTGCTGATTAAAACAATGGGAAAGTGGTGTTTCACAAGCATGTTGGGAAAAATAATTGGGTACAAATCTGCTTCCAACAAATCATGTTGCTTACCTTATCGTCCCCCAGGGGTGTTGTCATTTGCATGTTTCTGACCCTATTGAAATCTACTCAAAAGTTACTCCAGGCCTACCTTCTCTCCTTTTTTTCCTGATGAACCATATCCATCTCTACCATCAACTCCCTGCATCACAAATGAAAAACAAACAAAAAAAGACAAAACATCTTAAGCTTCTGCTTTAATTTGGCAGTAAATGTTATCAGTTTAGATACTAATGTTAATAATATATTTGAAAATGCTTTTTATTATCAAAGAATGAAGTCCCTTTTTGATAATCATTGAACCGTAAAACTGGAAAGTGCAAGACAAAAGCAATAAATACGTGGCTTGTCAGGGCAATTCTAGTTATTAATACCAAGAGTTTCTCGTTAATATGAGCCATTTAGGGCCAGAACCTTTTTATTGTGGTACTGTCTTGTCTGGTCTTTTTTTGTGTTTTTGATACTCAATTTAGGATTTAATAGTTATTCTATTATTTCTGTGTATAATCAATTTACTGCTCTCTTTGAGGCTGGCCGCACCACTGAGAACTACTTATTCAAGCTATTGCACTAGCATAATAGGGATGTACAGTAAGATGGTTGTACAGTATGTATGCATCATAGTTGAACTGAACATGTACACTATAAGAAGCAGACATAAATCTGTGTTTAAAAAGTGCTGAGTGATTCGAATCTAACCGGTAAGCCTCGAGGCCCCACAGATCCAAGCAGACCTTTCTCACCAGGGTCTCCGGGTTGACCCTGCAAAAAACATGGAAAGATGATTGATAGGTTAGATTATGGATGCTCTTAGTGACTGTGAAAACCACATCACTAAACCTATTTCACAGGTACAGGGGGAATGAATGTTCTGAATGCAGTTTTGCAAAATCAACCGTCACAATTTGAGGCACAATTGAGGTTGGTGCGATGTGCCATTTGTTTAACCAATCATTACAGTGTATATTTTTTTGATGTTAAAGCTGCAAATACACTCTGAACCTGGCTCAGCTAAGTTGTGCTGCAGTTTGACAGACGTGGTCCGGAAACTCTCCACTTGCTCTGTACAAACAAATGAGACAAATGTCCACTTTACTTACCTTCTGTCCCTTTTGTCCCTCATTTCCAATAGAGCCTTTAGAACCTTGGAGACCTGCCTCCCCCTACAAAAATACATATTAAACATAAACAAAGTGATACATATCATTTTGAAAATGTGTTCTTACTGGCAAATGAACTGACTTCACTCTTACAAGTCCGGGATTGCTAAATATAAACCTGCTATGACGAATCGAATTACACAAAAAAATGATGACTATTTATATATATAAAAAAAAAAAAAAGTTTTGGCATACTTACGTGCACCGATTAAGATTTTCTTGTCCGATACTGACAGCCGATAATTAACCACCCAAAATCAGCCGATACAGATTCTGATAATAATAATGCATAGATAGTGTACAATAGCGCATGTATTCTAATTTGCACTACTGAAACATTTGTTTTATAATTACAGATGAAGATACTGGTGCAGCACCTTGCGCTTCCCTGTAATGCTCTCCTGATTGCCTACCGCAGCCACTCGAACCTGTGTATCCACCCCGGTGTATGCTATGCGCTACCCTGGGTTGTGTTGACTACACGCGGTTAAGGCTAGACGCCTCTCGGTACCTCTGTGCTTAGACGCTCCGTGCTTCGGTGCTTTAGCGCCCCAGCATGTCAATAACACCTGCATTCGGTGCCCTGATTCTTCAGTGCACCAGTGCTGTATTCTACCTCACTCAGTGTCCTCAGTGCTTCTGCACCCTTGGCGTCTGCATATGGAAGAGCGAGACTTTTTGGGAGAGAGAGCTAACACTATTAAAACCAGCCCTGGTGTCCTGCCTTTTCTGCACCGCTGCTGGAAACCCAGCACACAGTCGCTACATTTTTGTCAGCAGTGGTGGCGAGGCAGGTACCCCGGCACACACTTGGAAGCTGGCAGGGGAGAGTTTAGAAAAAGGCAAAACTAGAATAGCCCAACATCGCTGTTGAAGCTTTGGACAAAAATAGATTCGCCCAGGCTAGCCCCGAAATTCACTGAAAACTGTTGAAAAAAAAAATGGGTTTCACCCAGTCATCTTTTTCAAGTTCTGGGCCAATCCGCCACGTTTCACCCTTAACACACACACACATATATTTTATATATTTATTTATTCTTTGCAAAAAACTTTGTTAATGCATCCGTTAGGGTTGATAGTAAAATGACAAAAGTAGGGAAATGCGATGTTAGGGTTTTTAACCCTAACTCTGCATTTCCTCCCTCTCACACACACACATTTTATATATATATATATACACATACATACATACATACATATATATATACATACATATATATACACACACATACACACACACGGCAGCATTCACGTAAACCATGCCAACCAAAGAATATAGCAAAAAATAATCCACGTTTCAGTGTTTCACAGAGTGACAGTATGACAGGATGACAGAGGTTGAGACTCAGAGACAGTGTGAAAGTTCAAAAATAAAGCTTTTAATACACAAAAATACAAAAATAAACAGGCACGAGGGCCAAACAAAAGGTTTCTAAAACACAAAATACACACAAAATGAAACTTACACAAAATAAGGCTTCCAGGCTGGGCGTTACTATTAACTGGATTAAAAAAAAAAAAAATGAACAAAAAAAACAGCACACAGAAAACCATTCTTGCTTCTTCAGCTACTCTCCTCCTTCTGGAACTCTCCCCTTACTGGGAGGCTGAGGCCTCCTTTTATGCCAGGTGGCTGGGTGATAATTGGATAATTGATTGCTCCCACCTGACGCAATCAACCTGGGCAGGGAGGAGAATTTAACCCCATCCCTGCCAGTATTTACAAGGGCAGAGCCCTGCTCTGCCACACACCTTCCCCCACGTACAAAGTACACAGGCCACAAATCGGCCAACCCCCCCCCCCCTCCTCCTCCCCTCCTCCCCTCCTCCCCTCCTCCCCTTTGAACCCAAGCCCTCCCCCCGGCTCGTCTCCCTCTGGTGGCGGAGGTGGAAACGGCGGCCCCTCATGAATAGCAGGTGGAGACGGCGGACCCTCAGGAACAGCAAGCAGACCCTCTGGAACAGCAGGCGGAGACGGCAGCCACACTGGCAACGGCAGTTCCAGCTCCTCCAATGGCAACGGTTCCAGACATTCTGGCATTGGCGGTGGTGGCTGTGGCCATTCTAGCGACCTCTGAAGTCGGGCTGGCACCTCCTGCCGTCGCAGTCGGGTGCGCCTCCCCTGAGCTCCTCTCAACAGCATGTGCAAGAGCTGCTGAGGGGCTTCAGCCTTCTCCCCTTCTGGCTCTCGGGTCCGTGCCTCCTCCCCTTCTGGCTCTCGGGACGGCAGCTCCACCCCCTCTGGCTCTCGGGACGGCAGCAGCAGGTGAACCAGCAGGCATGCTCCCTCTGCTGGTGGTGGCGATGGAAGAGACAGCAGGTAATCTTCCCCTGCTAGTGGAGGTGGCACCAGCAGGTATTCTCCCTCTGCTGGTGGCGGCGGGAGCGACGGGTAGTCCTCCCACAACGGTGGAGGCGGGAGCGACGGGTAGTCCTCCCACAACGGTGGAGGCGGGAGCGACGGGTAGTCCTCCCACAACGGTGGAGGCGGGAACAGCAGGTAATCTTCCCCTGCTGGTGGAGGTGGCACCGACTCCTCCCTCTCGGGCCGTGGACGGTCAGGCTCCTCCCTCTCGGGCCATGGACGGTCGGGCTCCTCCCTCTCGGGCCATGGACGGTCGGGCTCCTCATAGTACCGGAAGGGACAGGCGGTGAACTGATGTTGCTGGTTACAGAAGGGCACAACAGTGGTGACCTACAGCTCCACGGGTACCTGGCCCTGAGGTACTCCTCCTCCTCCCTGTCCCTCGCTTCCCAGTCCTTCTTCCACCTCATCCTCTCTTCCTGGGCCTGGGTGTAGGAGCATCCTGCCTAGTTTTGGCCATAGACCTCGCAGCGCCCACACCAGTCCGCTGGTGGCACCTCTGGGCAGGATCTCCAGCGGTGGTCCGCCTTCCCACACCAGGAACACCAGGGGAAAAGGCTGGCTGGGTCCTCCAGCTTGGGTGGCAGCAGCTTTTGATGCTGCTATCGCTGCTGCCGCTGCCTGCTTCTTCTGGCCTTTTTTTTTTCTACATAAAACACAAAAAAACAAAAAAAAAAATACTGCCCTGAGCCTCCAGGTGGCGCTATCCCATTTCTGACACCAAATGTGACAGGATGACAGAGGTTGAGACTCAGAGACAGTGTGAAAGTTCAAAAATAAAGCTTTTAATATACAAAAATACAAAAGGTTTCTAAAACACTAAATACACACAAAATGAAACTTACACAAAATAAGGCTTCCAGGCTGGGCGTTACCTTCACTGGATTTAAAAAAAAAAAAAAAAAATGAACAAAAAACAACACACAGAAAACCATTCTTGCTTCCTCAGCTACTCTCCTCCTTCTGGAACTCTCCCCTTACTGGGAGGCTGAGGCCTCCTTTTATGCCAGGTGGCTGGGTGATAATTGGATAATTGATTGCTCTCACCTGACGCAATCAACCTGGGCAGGGAGGAGAATTTAACCCCATCCCTGCCAGTATTTACAAGGGCAGAGCCCTGCTCTGCCACACACAGACACTTTTTAAATAAGTTACATATTTATGTATTGTCATTTTACTAACTTTTAAAAAACACTCTGTGTCTAAATAATTAGAGTACTTTGTGCATAACATAAATAACATAAATTAGAAGGGCTCAATTTTGCCAAGTATGTTTGGACTGCATAACCTTTACTTTTTATCTTCAATTTCATCAAGAAAAAAATAGTAATTAATCACTAATTGATTGATTGTGTTCAATGTTAAATAAAAGCAAAATTCTACAAGTTATATTCTACTTTTGTGTGTGTGTGTGTTTTCCACATCTAAGTTAATAGTGTATTTTTTTAAAAAAATACTAATATTCCATAATGGAATTCATTTAGTTAAGTAATATACTTAAAATAATGGAACAGTAATATTTATGCAGTAGGCTACATGCACATGAAAGAAAAGACTATGTAACGCCAAACAGCTTGTGTGCATGGCCAAGTTTGACAAACAAAAAGATGGGCTCTGTCCAAAAATTGTTAGAACTGTTGGATAAGGCTAACTAACCAACTTCCTTATAAATGAGTTGAGGGCAGTGGTATCACAAGCATGCTCGTTTGTGAAAATGTAACTAACTTTGTTTCCAGTTAAGGAAGTTCTTGTGTATGACAAAATAAAAAAAAAATAATAAGGATGTTTATTATTAGTACAAGTAGCAGAGAGATACTCATTGGCTGTCCTCTTTCAACAATGTAAGCAACATATGGGCACCTATTTGCACAATTATATAGTATAGAGACTTACCTGAGGACCAGGTAAACCTGGAGATCCTATGGGTCCTACAGGACCACGGGGTCCTCTGGCTCCCTGTCATTTTGAGAAACAATAATAAAGGTAATAGTTTATTATTAAAAAGGTATTGTACCTCACAGTAGCTCCTACATGCATTGGGTATATCACAATAATTATGCAGAAACACTCAGTATCCATTTATTACACTGGTATACAATGGCATAACATGCCTCAGTCAGCCATAGTCAATTAATTCTGCCAAGAAACCAAGTTAAGTAGACAAACATTTCAACCAAGTGAATGAAGTACACTGGAACACACCTACATGCAGATTAGATTCCACAGCTGGTAATCACTCACAGCAGGCAGGCTCTCCCAGGAACGTCAGATACATCAGTCACTATTTACACTCAAAACCCACTTTTCGTGCGTAGGGCTCCTGCTCTGCCACAACATGTTTTTAAACACTTGCGTTATTATTTAAGATTGATCTGGGTTAGCACATGGATTTCTCTTCATCCAGGAAAGACAGGATATAAATATGTAATGTCCAGACCACTGTCAGCTCAGCAAGTGCATTATAATTTGTATTCAGGATCTTTTGCTCTCCAGGATCGAATTTAGTGGTGTAACCTTTCCCTTTCAAAATATGCAGGAAAAACGGGTAAATGGTAAAACCATTATCTATTTTTTTTTTTTTGTAGTGCAAATTTGCAACTTTTTTATTATGTGACTTGCCCATTCGGCGTACACTCAGGTTTTACATTTACTTTTTGAACAATCACAATAATATGTTCACATCATGTTAATCAATATAGGCATTTATATATTTAAACAAATCCTCATTTTCAACCCAGGAGCCTTCATATTTATAAATGTGAGTCCAGCGAGTCCTTTACCAAAAACAAAGTATCAACCAATTATTTAGGAACCACTTCTGCAATACATTGGTGGATAACATGAGCACTTACATTGTTGCTAAACAGTATAACACAACCAGTCATTAAAAAACAAGCAAGTACTAAACCATACCTGTGGTCCACTATTCCCGGCATCTCCAACAGGTCCTGGTGCACCTGAATCTCCCCTTTCACCCTGCAGAAAATGATCATCTAAAGTAAGTTATTTGTAACCACAATAATAATAATAATAATAATAATTTGGGCGTATTGTCTTAATTCAGTATGTCCCTTAGGTTTTTTTTAATACGTATCTGTCAATCAAGATATAAAGTACCATCTGTCATTATAAAAATATGCCTATGTAAGACTGGGAATTATATAACATAACAGAGCTCAACTGGACGAGCACAGTTATAATCTGGCAAACTGTGGTTCAGGAGACACTAAAACAAGGGACGAGGACTGGGCAGTGGTTTCAAAACGACATACATTTTCATGTACAAATGTTCTTTCACTTGTGGTGAATGATGTCCTTACAATATACTGTAGATAAAAAAAAACAAAAAAAATATGTGACTTTCCTTTGGCTGTTATGCAAGAAGCTGCAGTACAGTTTCTCTTTCTTATTTACGATTAGCTGTTTTCTGAATTTTTCAGATGGGGTCTCTAGTCATTGTTTTTAAAAAGGGATCCCCCAAACAAAAACATAGGGAGTGTCTCTTCATCTGGACCTGATGATGTCCAAAACAGGGAGAGAGCACAAGCTATATGTATCATTTAAACAGAGAGAGCGCACAAGCTCTATCATTTAAACAGGGAGAGAGCACAAACTCCAGGTATCATTTAAACAGGGAGAGAGCACAAACTCCAGGTATCATTTAAACAGGGAGAGAGCACAAGCTCTATCATTTACACAGGGAGAGAGAACAAACTCTATGTATCATTTAAACAGGGAGAGAGCACAAACTATCATTTACACAGGGAGAGAGCACAAACTCTATCATTTACACAGGGAGAGAGCACAAACTATCATTTACACAGGGAGAGAGCACAAACTATCATTTACACAGGGAGAGAGCACAAACTCTATCATTTACACAGGGAGAGAGCACAAACTCTATGTATCATTTACACAGGGAGAGAGCACAAACTATCATTTACACAGGGAGAGAGCACAAACTATCATTTAAACAGGGAGAGAGCACATACTCTATGTATCATTTACACAGGGAGAGAGCACATACTCTATACTGTATATCATTTAAAACAGAACTACAGTCCTATAAGACTGAGTGCTTAAAGTTATGTGTACATAAGCATAGTTTGTTACACGAGTAATAATTTGTTTTCCTGTAGCACCATGCGCAGACCCAGAGCTATAGTTACACAGAGATGTTTAGCCAACAGTTGCCATGTCCTCCTTAAACTCAACCGTAATGTGCGGTATACAATATCACCCATGGGACAATTACTGTACACTGAATTACCTTTGAACCAGGAGGCCCTCTTTGACCTTGTGGACCCTTAAACAAAACAGAAACACATTAGTACTGCATGTCAATGTTTTTCATTTATAAAATAAAAAATATAATTCCAACTGTTAAATAAAACATGAATCCAAATACAATTTTCTGTTGTCTTGGCACAATAATGACAATGAGTACATGCTAAATCCACAGTGAAACACCATTCACTGAACAAAATCAAGTCAGTGTGATTCTTTTATTTGGAAGTACTGTACATTTTTTTGTTAAAGAATAGCAATTAATTAAGACATTAAGGTTTGTCTTGGAACACACATATATACAAAAAGCACTCAATGGTTACTGTGCTTGTCCAAACTTGCTTAGCAATTGAATAAGGCCAATAAAATACTGTACATTTGATCTTAAATCATTTTTCTAAATGGTTAGCCATGTCATATTTCTTGATTCATTACAATACTGTGTTTGGCTGTTCTTCCTGTTTACTGTCATATCTGTACTCTGCAAATAATTATATGTTAACCTAATAGTGTGGTTCAGGGGGTGGAGCTAGGCCCACCTGCATCCTACCATCTTCTTTCATCAATTAAATCTACTTTATTTAGCCAGCAGTCACCCCTTTCTGTCTTGTGTTTTTTCGTTTCATGTATCATTACAGACCCACATCGAAATTATTATTTGGAATATAGAAGAAAACTCACCCGCAGCAATTTTCTTTCTAGAATCAGGAAGTTTCTGATGATGGTGTCCCCTATATCCAAATCCAGCAGATGAAATGGCTAAAGAAATCCGCCCGGTACCCTGTTTTATCCTACCGACATAGCGACTCTTCGACTCCGCACAACGCTGACCTTCCACATCAGCCGCTGCTTTGGTACAGTACTCGATCATGCTGGTACTATATCCAGTATTCTGACTGGTAGAGAAATCTTCCTTGGCACGCATTTCCAGCGCGTCTTTTTAAAGATTGACACAATCACAGAATCCTGAAAGCTCTGTTTGTAAAGGTATTTTCTTTTCTGTTGCAATCTAGTACTCAAGCAGCAGCAGTGCCTCTCTCCAAGCTGTTCAGGCCTCCAACCTTTTACTCTCAGACTGTGTTAGAAGTTCCAGTAGCGCAGATTTCCTTTCTCCCATTTCATAATATTTAAAGACAGCAAGCTTTTATTCAATTCACAACAATGTATCTTCAGTTGATCTGTCAATCATCACGTTGCACTATTTCCATACAATCCCCTGGCTGCAGCGATTCATTGCTACTTTCTTTCAGTAACTGAGACACAAAATCATAATGGGTAGGACATTAATTTTATTCAATTCCCATTCAACAAGGGATCCCCAGTTTGTTTTGAAAAAATGTTACTCATGGTGAAATTGTCCTGGTTTCCTGTTTTGCAACACATTCTTGTAGTTTACTCATGCATGTTTAATTGTAACCACTAGAGGGTAGTATGACACCACAAGTTGTGTGTTTAAGCTACTATATCATTGTGTAAGAAAGCCTCAAATAATTTCAGTTTGGTTTTAAATTTTTACTTTAAGAGGCTAATAATTAATGAGTGGACCTGCCGGCAGACATTGAAGAACTATTAATATAATTGAAAGCAGCCTCTTACCTCACGATGGATAATGCATTCATAGACTGTTCTCGATCAGTTCAACAGGTTTTGCAGCAAATCTATGTCTTGCAGCAACCTCACAGCAAAAGCCTGCAGGGATACAATCCACCGCACACTTTGTATCGATCTGCCCTAAAACAGCCTGAACATCTGTATAATTTATCTCTCTTCAACCTTCTTGACCGGTCCTCTTTGTCACTGGTCATGCAACTTCTCTGTCATCTAATATGGATTTCAGTTTCCAATCCTTTTTATTCAAGACACCACTTTCCCGGTACTCATAATAACATGGCCGGTGCGTTAGCTCAGATACAGATATACAGATTCCATCATAAAGTCTGCAGCTCATCCAACGCCTCTGGAAGCTCCGCAAGCAAATCATCTATTCAACTAAATCTCTCCTTTGTAATCTCCTATTCAGCCCAGGATACATTGCATCTACTCTCACCCTTCATCTAACTCATCCTACATCACCAGCTGGAGACTCTTTCACTATCAAAGTCTACTTATCTGGAATCCAACATTAGTATTGTGTGATATCCGTTCCTTCAACACTACACTCCATTCCAGCTGTTTGTCTTCATCTGCGTGAGATCTTTACGAGCCATCTACCTCTCCTTGTTTGTCATTTTTACCGTTCTCAAATACTCCAATCTCTCAAGATCTAGTGATGGAAACCATCTGTTTAGCCACTGCAATTTCTCAGAATCATACTGGCAGTGGATGTTTTAAGCAAGCCCTCTGTATCTAAACTCGACTATATTCGTTCCCCTATTCAGTACTTTCAGATCAAGAAACAAGCACCGCTCTCTTTGCTGGACCATTTTAATTTGTAATTTGCATTTTGCCCGAGGTCGGACATTCTATATTGATTTACTTGCTCTTTCATCAACAGCAAAAAAACTTGGATTCCTACATCAATATTTTATCAGAAGCTAGGAAAGACATTAAAATGTGGTCAGCTCTCATTGGAACGGCCTGTCTATATTCTATGATGATTTAATTTCAGCACCTCACGACCTGGCTTTATTTGCTTCATTTAAGAGATTGGAGGTTTTTTAAAAATCAATGGTTTTCTACTACTACTTGGTCACTAGAAATCGAAAACCTATCACTGTATCTAAAATCCACAGCTCTTCTTCAAATATACCCAACAGTCGCAGCAGCACAAATCTGCTGCGAAAACAAATCTACAGTTCATATTATCAATAATGGCCGTTCCAGTTCACCTGTTATTATGCATTACTGCAGCGGCTAACATGGATTTCAGTATCAAATTATTTTCTAATCCAAGCTCGCCATCTACCCGGGCATTTATAAAAATGCAGCTGTCGCTCTTTCTCATTTACAGATGTCCAGATTTTAGTCTGGTCCCTACAGCTCTGCCAACTCCAGCAGTGACATCCCAGTTCAGCCAACTAATTTTCCACTGAACCTAACTATCAGCGGACTACTCAATATAGCGAAAGCATACATGGCTGCAGCACTTGCTACTTCCATCACCCCTCTTATTTCACCTGCTGGACCCCCTATTGATTTTCTGTTCCCAAAGCAGGATTAATCCTACTCCATTTAACCAGAATTGGATCATGGCTTTCGTAGTTCATGCAAAGGACTCTCTACATCTGGCACCAGCTACTATCGAATCCTATTTCTCAGGAATTCAACACCAATTTTGCTTGATGTCTATCACTTCTCTATAATATCAATCCCAGTTGTTCGTCTCCTCTTGCGAGGAATTTACAAGTGCTCTCCAGCTCCACCAGCTCGTCTGGCTATCTCTATAGACATTCTCTGCAACTTGATTACTATTCTCCGCCAAGGCTGCTTTTCTCCATTTGATGATTTAACTATGGAAACCTAACAGCATTTGGAGTTTTTTTTTAGATGCTCCGAATATCCAGTTCCTTCTATTTCCAGCTTTCCTACTGTAGGTATCCGCTGCATTGACCTAAACTTCATTCAAGATTCCTATTTCATCTTATTCCTTCAGATTTCAGAAACACACCAGCTGTGGCAAGGACAATGTATTCAGCTTTCAAAAATCAACTCTCCTCTATGCCCCTACACTTCCATGCTGAAGTACATCATAGAACGTAAGGCCATTTCATCCTCTGAACCTTTGTTCATCAATTCAAGCAGGTCCATTGTATCAAGGCATTGTTTTTCTTCACACCTCTCTACTGTGGTGTCCAGAGCAGGTCTTCCTCCGCAAGTCTACACTCCTCATTCATTCAGAATAGGGGCAGCCACATCAGCTGCAAAAGCAAACATTAACCAGCATCTAATCAAAAATATGGGGCGCTGGACCTCATCAGCAGTTGAAGCTTATATTCGTTCTTCATCATCTGAAATATCCTCTGCCCATCAATCCATTGCTAGTATGTCCGGAGTGGGGATGACCTTTCCGCCAGGGCCACCAAAGATTTCCTCCTAAAAAGAAAGCGGTGGAACCCCTCTTGTTTGTCGGGTCACCTCAAAGACAGTGACCCCTCTCCTGTTTGTCGGGTCTCCTCAGCGATGGAACCCCCCTTCTATAATGTTGGGCTTTTGAAGAGGCGGAACACCCTGCGCGATACGTTCTAATATTTACTAACTTCATGTTTTTTTCCAGTTCGCGAGCCTCTTCGTATGTCAGGTCACCTCAAAGACAGTGCCCCACTTCGTATGTCAGGTGACCTCAGAGACGGTAACCCCCCGTCTGTGTGTCAGGTCTCCTCAATGACATAACACCCCTTCTATATGTTGGGCCTTGAAGAGGCGGATCCCTTCTCTCTACATGTTTTATATGTTACTAACTCCATGTCTTAAACACTACATCAGGTGGCCTGGCTCCACCCGGTGAAACCCTATGTACACCCCATGTATAGTGCCTTCCAAATTAAAGAAACTGTGCTTGGATGAACTAATCTGTTCTTGTAGATATGTATTTTTAACCTTGTGACTTACGCAGGCACTTGTAAAAAATGATGTGCTGGCAGACAAGTATACTCTAACTTATTATTAAGAGTCAAAACCCACAAACAGCTATTTAATGCTTTTGACTATTTTAATATTGAAGGTTATTGCACTTATTGTGCTGTGGTGAATTTTACTGTCTAACTTCACTGCATCTTTGCTTTGCTTGTTTTTTGCAATGAGTTTTAGAAAGTCATGAAAGCTGTGGGATTGGTAACACATAGAGGAGGGACAGCACAATAACTGGCACAAGAAGTGGCACTATAAGTATTGCATTGCGGTTCTGGACAGTCCAGTGAAGAGCAACTAGAGTAATCCTTGGCTTTAAGGGTACAAGTTATTAGGTTGAGAAAAGTAAATTTAACTTAATTAGCCTAAAAAAAAAGGGTTTTTTTTATGAAAATGTCAACAAAGTCAACCCCAGTCACTATTTTAAAGTTAGCACAGGAACCAGGATGAGGGTGCACATTTGAAAGTTCAGTGGATTCATGGCAGAGTGAAAGAAGCACACAGAGATGGAACAGGTTTTTAAGCCATGTTGCTACTCAGCTAAATGGGCCAAATCCTTTGAAAGTGTTCTTATGTTCTTATCTTCTTCCCCATCTTGTTCTCTGGTAATGTCTCCAGCCTGTCCCTTATAGTGGACTGCTTACTGAAACCATACATAGTGGGGTGGAGATAAATGCAAATGAGGAACTGTGGCGGAGTGTCCTGCCCCTATATATATATATATATATATATATATATATATATATATATATATATATATATATGTATATTATAGATGTGCACTGTTTATTATTATTTGTATTATTGTTTGTGGCGCGGATAAAAGCGCTGCATACTTGTTATTATATTTTAAAAACCTCGTGAGGATGCGTGACTGATCATTTAGTGATTTTTTTATCATTATTATTTATTTCTTAGCCGACACCCTTATCCAGGGCAACTTACAATTGTTACAAGATATCACATTATTTTTTACATACAATTACCCATTTATACAGTTGGGTTTTTACTGGAGCAATCTAGGTAAAGTACAGCAACAGTGTCACCCACCGGGGATTGAACCCACAACCCTCCGGTCAAGTCCAGAGCCCTAACCACTACTCCACACTGCTACTCCAGACGGTGACGATCGCCCGAGTTAATTCATTGATTAATTGTTACTAATCGGGAGATGGTCACTGTATATAAACCTGCAGCTCTCTACCCTCGGGGAGAGTGTATTTGGCGTGAGAGTGGAGAGAGCGAGGAGAGAGAAAACGAAACTTGAAAATAACTGCTAAGCGTGCTGGTTTACATCAGCAAGATATTTATTTGTTTGGCCAACACGCCTTTTTGTTTGTTGTGTTTTGTTTTGTTCAAATCGTTTGTTTTGTTTATTTAACAAAATAGCTGAGCGCTGTAGCGTTCACTTTCACCGCCATTCCACCCATTGTTTGGTTTCTGTTTACTTCCTGTTCTGTGACATCATGTTAAACAATTAAACTCTTCAACTTTTTGAAATACAAAATACAGCATGTATATATGATATATTTATTATACTGAATAATACATGTATAATAAAATCATACTTACTGTTTTTCCTGGCCTGCCATGAATGGCAGGTATTTGATCTGCTCCTGCATCCCCCTAAAGAGCCATATTAAGAAGTAATGAAGACGTTTTAATGCAGTTCATTACTGTAGAGGCATAAAAAAAATAATAATAACTTGCCAATAGTTACTGTCTGACGGAAACTTGAACCAATACCATTTGGAAAGAATTACAGTTTAATTTAATGTATTTAATTAATTAATTACCATACATTACTAATGTGTAAGTGGCGATATTAAAATATAGTTCAATTAAAATGGTCTTGACATATCAAAGATATCCATGTAGATGAAGAGCAGAATGTTATGCCAATTCATAGGGATACAGGTTTTCATATGGAACAATTGAAGATATTCAATTCAACAATTCATTTTTTTAATATAACAACATGCACATTCCTGCCACTTATAGCTTATCAGTATAACTACAATTTCTTGTTCACATATAGGGGCTTATTTACAATGACAGTTCCTAAGTCTGTTTTTTTATTAATCACATGCAGTAAACATTGCAATAGTCTGTTGGTGCTCTAGAAAAGTTTAATGCATGCAAAATATTATTTAATCAATCAAAACTCCAATAAATAATTCAGGAGTTTACTGGTCTGCTGTTTTGATAGGAGTTATCTTTCCAACACTACTACAGCTCTTTCCTAGCCTGTATACAGGGCTGCAGCGTTGAAACAGAGTATGTTCCTCAAGTTATATGTGCTAATATAATTGTTAATTCTGTAAGATGATCCTTTTTTTTTATTTTACAAAAATGACTGTGACCGGGTAGCGTCATGGCCCAAGATGTTACTGGCAGGAATTAGAGACTCAGAGACAGTAGTTCTTTTATTAAACAAAAAACAAACAAAACACAGGAACAAATTAAACACGGCACGAAGGCCAAAACAAATGTTCAAACAAAACAAAACAAGCTGGGCATTAGCCTTCCCTATAAAGTTTCAAAACAATACAAAAAATCACAACACTAACACTAACAAAGGCTTTCTGGATCTTTTTATACATGTGGCCACTCCCCAATTGGCATCAATAACTAACTGGTGAATGGCCACACCTGTGATTGCTGGCAGGGACAGATTTAACCCCATCCCTGCCAACCATTTTCCCACATACACTATATACAGCCCTGCCACAATGACAATACTGATAAGCCTGGCCCTGAAGGCCTGTAAGTCAATCACTGTGGCTATGTTTAGTAACCCTTTTATCCTCACCTCTATTATCAAACACCTGAATCACTAACACTTTCAAATGTGTTGCATCTTACAACCATCCACTACTGCCTCAATTGTGTTTGATTTTACGTTAAGACAGTTCATTTTCTTATATTTTTCTAAGATGAGTCTGTCAGTCACTCTCAGTCTAAATCGTTTCAGAACTGCTTTACCAGACATCTGAAATGAATCCAGAACTGAAGAACATAGCACCACGCACCTGCATTCCAGGATTTCCTTTCAGCCCCTTGGCACCAACCACGATGTTGTCAGTTCCAGAGATGCCCTAGAGCAAAAAAAAATAAAAAAAAATCTTGAAATGCATTTCACTATAAAGACTAGAAACTATACTTTAAAACTGCAGCAAAGAAAACAATGCATGTATGGAGGTATCTAATATGGTTAACCAGTTTCCCCGCAAATTTGAAGAAAAAAAACGTTTTCTTTTTTTAAAAACCTTTTTGGAAGAGTTGATACTGTTTAATAAATTAACATATTTTGTATATCACAGTTAATCTAATTATCAACTCGTCAAATCAATTCTCAATAACTTTGATTAACATAAAAAAACAAAACAAATACGAAATACGCAAATGTATTTGTGCATATGATGTGTACAGAGTGTAATATATAATATTATTATAATCAATATATTGGTTCACAATGGTCATGCCTCCCTAGGTTGCTACTCCCATAGCACCTCCTATTTTCTACTTACATTTTTTGTGAATAGTAAATGTACCAGCAATTCCTCAGCTTAACAGCGTCCTCTACAGTAGCATCTATCTCAAAGGGAGTCAGTATACTACCTAGTAGTTCATTTATTAACGTAGGGGGCATTATGTTGGGTACATCAGTATTTCTAAAACACCACAGCACGGTAATGCACCTATACTTTACTTTTTCCACCCAACTCCTGGTCCAAGCTCTTGTACTTTCCAGATTGGACTAGTGTAACTCTGATCTTGCTGGTCTCCCTGCTTCAGCTATCCGCCCCCTTAAGCTCATTAAAGATTCTGCTGCTAGTCTTGTATTCTCCCAGCCATGCTTCTCTCATGCTACCCCTCTGCTTCGCACCCTCCACTGGCTACCTATCTCTGCTCACATGTAAAATTCAAGACCTTTGTTCTTGCCTACCACTCTCTTCACCACACGGCTCCTTCCTCCCTGCACCCCCCCACCCTCTTCGCTCCTCCTCTATGGGCCAACTAGTCATGCCTTCCCTCCACTCTCCATCCTGCCGTGCCCGCTCCTTCTCTATCACGTCCCCTTTTGTACCGTCAGTCACGTCCCCTTGGTTAGCGAGTGCAACCGTTTCTCCTCCAAAAGAAAGTGGTGGCTCATCAACTTAACAAATTTCTTGTAGCATACAACATCAATGAGAAATTTCAGTCTGGCTTCCGCAACGCTTACAGCACTGAAACAGCCCTGTTAAAGTTGTAAATGATGTATTGCTATCTTCCGATATGGGTTTACCCTCAGTTCTTATGTTACTAGATTTAAGTGCTGCATTTGGTTTCTTTTTTATTTGTCAAATAGATTTCTGTTATATCAGGAGTTACTTGGGGTGTTCAGCAAGGTTCCATTCTTGGTCCTATTCTTTTCTCACTATATAGGTTGCCCTTGGGGGATATTGCTCGAAGTTATGAGGTAAACTTCCATTGCTACGCCAATGACACTCAGCTATATTTATCACTTAAACCAGGAGAAACCTGCAGGTGCACCGACTAGTTTTCTTGTTCAGCGCTTTGAGGCAAATTTTTGTGAAAGGCGCTATATAAAAATAAAAATTGATTGATTGATTGATAAATGACATTAGAAATATTTATCACAACGTGTTTTGACCGCATTGTTAGAATTTGCGCTACAGTTTCTAAAGGCATGTGATGTTGGGACAGTAACATAAAAAGCAGTATCAACATAGTAAAGGGCTGCTTCAGTTCAGATTTGACAAGTGACTCAGAATCAGGGGAAACAGATACATGTGAATTTCTCAAAAATTCTTCATGCTTTCCAAACACAGACTCAACTTGCAAGGTAAATGTTACGTATAGCGATCAACGTTTTGCTTTATTGTGATCCTATTTTCTGTTGTGACAGTAATAAACAAAACCAAAAAGGTTTTTTTTTCTTCTTTGTACAAGGAACACCTAACCGTACCGAGTCCACCTAAAGAGGTGGTCTCAAGTCCGTTTGGAAAACGTACCGAGTCTGGTTCGCTTGCTAAACGTCAATGTGAACTGCTGGACTCAGTCCTTTTGCACGTAGGAAACAAACTATACAAGGTATCCTGACTCGGAAGTAAACATTTTGCACATAGTTTAGTTCATATTCTGAGGAAACAAGTAGAGCAAAAACAAAAAATATCTTTGGTAACTACATGAAGGTTACCAGACATCCCGTGAAAACTGGGACTGTCTTAATTTGTTGTCCCTGGTCAGAAACAATACAATTGTTTTGCTATTGTATTTTATTTTAATTTTATTAAGTACAAAACTGCATCAGTGTGCTCTACAAGTTAATAGCAGAGTAATGCATTAGGTTGTGTTAGCGCCATTCAAAAATAAAATAAACAATTACGGTATATGGATTATTTGTTTAATCATTCTGATTATGTGTATACCATGTTTAAATGGTAATAGCTGATCTATTTTCTGAATCTGGCTTTTTGTACATTTAACATGTTTGGATTAGATGACAATATAAAGTTTTTTTATGATCTGCAATTAATTCACCTGATGTTTAATTTTTAAACTATTATTGTGTTATACTGTTATTTTAAAGGCTTCAGAGTTGCTACGGCGTCAGTGAATTGAAGAAAAAAAAAAACCTTCCCAGTTTTTCACTGTGGAAATCTGGACAGTGGAAGAAACTGAAGCTCTGACAGAAATTTCGTAAGACACCAAAATCTTTTCTTAAATTACTTTGTTTAATGCTTACAGTAGGAGAATACTGTGGGCATTCAATGCATGTAAGTCTATTAATTAAATCAGCAAAGTGCACCCCCAGTGATTTCTTCCACAGCAATATGTAAAAATCTAAAACATGCTATATTAAAATATATATCAATAACTGCCATCTTTCAATATGCCTTGCAGGATATTGTAAACATCTGGTTCACACACCAAACAAACTATGTTCACTTGACAACAGCATTGTGAACAAATGGACTCTGTCCTGAAAAAAAAGGAAAAGGACCAAAAAAAACAACTTCAGCTCGCATCCAAACGAACTCGGCCCCTTTGCTCACAGATACGTGTGAACACAGCAAGCATACTGATACATTGTTTCAAACTAAACGAACCAGACCGAGTCTGTTTGAAACAGACCCACTGTGAATTATGTAGTGAAGGCAGAACTTCTTTAATACATTTTTCATCTTGGTGTGACACACCATCACGATATCAAAAAATAAAAAAGAAGTCTGCACTCAACTTCTAATAATCCTTTTTAATCCACTCCACCCCTGCCCAGGAACTAGTGCTGACAATTTATTGATTTTTTTTTTAGGGTTTTAATTACCCCCTCCAAGTTGTCTCAAAAAAACAATTGCTCCTCCTTAAAGGACAGAAGACAAACAGGTCAGTGTATATACACTATAGTACAGTATTAAACTAATTCACTCACAGGGTCTCCTCTTAGACCTTTCTCCCCTCGGTCTCCAGGTTCTCCCCTCACACCTCTCCTGCCCTAAAACAAAGAAAAAGTGAACACAAAAACTCAACAGGAAGTCTAAATTAAATGTGATAACATAATCCTTTGGTTGTTCTAATAGGTTATATAACAATGAATATCTGTGTATGTGAGTAATATCGGCAGGAGTAGAAGTGAACGTTATGAGCTGCAAGTGCCACTATAACAGACACACAAGCTCGCCACCCTATACATTTATTTTATACTGCTTTATTATTAATATACAAGTTAAAATACTGCATACTTAACATACTTAAAATACATCCTCTCAAGTCTGTTATTGTGTTACACCATGGATTTTACTGCAATAACAAATAATCTAAATGTAATCCTTAAATCAAAGTGCATGTTTTTTGTTTTTTTTTCCCCCGAAATATAAATGCTGGGGCTTTTATAGCTTTCACTTGGTTTTTGTTTGTCTCACATGGATTTTAAAAAGATTTGATCGTCCCAGGCCAAGCTCAAATTGCTATATAGTGCAATAATCATAATATAACTGTTAATGCACTACTTCTTTTGTTAAACAGGTCCCTCTAAGGGCTAGTGTAGTAGTAGTAGTATTCGTAGTAGCAGTTGTAGTAGAAGTAATAACAACGTTAGTTTTAAACTATTCAGGGGCCTTGCTGTATCTGAATCACTGCCAACACTTTCATAGCGTCTTAACTGTCCCGATAACTTGGGAAAGTCCTAACCTTATATACATTCTATATATAGTATTCCGATATAGGATTTGTGCCCGGATTTGGGACATGTATAATACTAGACACACATGCTGAGTATTTCTACAGTAGAACATAATACTACTTACTGTGTTTCCAGGGCTGCCTCTTTCACCAGCAGGTCCAGGTAATCCAGGATACCCCTGATTGAAAAAATAAAACAATAGTTCGATATTAGTACATACATTTGTAACAGACCAGAGGCACGCTACAAGCAAACGTCTTAACCTCTGTGCAAAAGATACTGGTTTGTTTACACAAGCAGTTATAAAGCTTTGAACCTCATCTCACATACATAAAAGCTGTGAACTGTACAAATGTTAAGCATTTAAAGTTGTCATGGGAATAATCACCTTCTCACCGTCCACACCATCTATTCCATTATCCCCGTCTTCACCCTGTTCAAATTGCAGACAGTTCATAATGTTTGTCAGACACAGGTATATGTGACAGAGGAGAGAATGTAAAATAGAACTGTACCTTTAAATCCAGACCTTTTGAATTTTGGATTGTGCCACTGATTCTGATAGAGGTGTAAACTTATTAGGGTCAGTGTTAAGCTGCAATATTTATCAACAATATTCTTTTGAAATATTTCTTTACATTATTTTGTATTACTGTGTTTCTTTTTGGAAGATTGACATCTTCTGGTTTGGATAAAACTGGTAAAATAGGTAAAAATGCAAAGGTCTTGTTTGCAATGAATAAAGTCCGTCTGGGTTTGATTTCCGCAGGTAAGGTTGTATTTTTGATTTGCACTAAATCAATTGTATGTTTATTTAATATGTGGGGTGTTCTTTTGGCTCACCTGTTATAACTCTGCTTTAGAAAGTGATTCTGTACATGACTGGATTCTTCATTAAATGCAGCAGTGTCAAATCCACAGTGCTTTAAAAGCATACTTGCTAAAGTGTGGTTTGCATTTTGGTTGTCAGCAATTGATCCCAGTTTTATATTATTATTGTCTAGTAATTTTAAAGCAAATTGCAGCATATTGTGGAAACACAAGGAATTGCTGTTCTGGTGTGATTAAGCTGAATAGCTGGGGGTTAAAAACACAACAGTCAGCATATTGTAATGTAGGGGTTATAAAAGTATTTAAAGGGGAATTTATTTGGAATGTTCAAGTAAAAGGAATTAAAAGGTGAGCAATTACACAAATATACTGACATATAAAAAGAAAAAAACAAAACTACTGAGAAGTTATGTTTTCAGGTACTATATGCTTTCTAAAATTGGGTGGAATATACGGTACCAAACAATAGAATCTGCATTTTCCAGAAGGTGTACTTACCCTTTCTGCCCTGTAGCCTCTTGGTCCCTACAACAAAATATTACAGAAAGGAAAATGTGTAAATAAATACAGGAAATCATATAATACATGCCTTACTACAAGCACTGATATAACAGACTTATTTGCATAAGTGAATTGTGTTTAAATGCGTAACCTGTAGAACTCGAGTTATGCCTAAAGGTATATGTATGTATAATATTAAATAGTACATTAAATATGGTTAAAGCACTGTTATGAAGTAATTGATTTTGCATATTTTGGTTGTATTATTAATAAGTTAAAGCAATACGCCTAGTCTGCAGCAGCCTTGTATGACGGTTTCCACAGCACCAGTACAAATCAAATTGCACATCTTTTGCAGTACATAATGCATACACTTTAGTAAAATGTATCTGTTTCCCCAATGATGAATGGTCATTCAGTAAGTTTTCAATAATGATACAAACAAAAAGTGATAACTAAAGGGCACATCCATCCATGAACAGTCTTCAAGACCAGGTCTTTATACAAGGGAGGGAGACAATTGTCTCTGAGTACACTTGCTGCATCGGGGCACCGCTGAAAACAAGCTATGGATCTCAGTGTGTTTATTCTGGTTACCAAATAATATTAATAAGTAAATAATAAAAAGTCAGTTATATTCAGGTCTCATTCTGATTAAACCCAATCAGTTATTCAGTGGTAGGCTGTGCTGTGCGAGATAGGGATCGTTTTTGGTTTTAGTTTATTGTCATGTCGTGTTATTCCAAGATAACAGGATTGGGAATACCACTGAAAATGAATGGCAGAGAGATGGAGACATGGGGACATGTCATACAGTTGGAGACATGTTGTGCATCAGTATTCTCACCTTAGGACCTCTTTGACCAGGGCACCCTTGAATACCTTGAGTCCCATTCAGACCTGGAGGACCTCTTTCACCCTGAAAAAGAAAGAACTCTGATAATCTCTTTACTTGTTCATTTTAGACCTAATATGATTCCTGTGTTTCCACATCTTGTGCACTCTAATCCATCAGAAATCAGAACTTTTTATTCCATAAAGACAAGCTGTGTGCCTCACTCCTTAATGCATTTTTGAGACAAGGAACTAAACATCCATGTTATCAATGTATAACAGAGAGGAATCTGGGTACAAGGCCGGGTCTTAACCACTGTGCAAAACAGCCAGGCTCACCTGCATGCGTTAATAGAGCTTTAACAGGGGTCAGAATTCATAACGACAGTGTATCACAGAAAACTGCCCGTTACATCTCTGCAATTATACAACATTTTGGGTATCTCTTTTTCTCTTTATTTTCCAAATGATGTTTTTGTTTTTTATTTGTTTAAGAAATTATTTGTGTGAATATTATAGGCATAACACCTTCCTGAGATAGTGTCTGTATTATAACTAGAGCTCTACTAGCACATGCCAGTAGACCTGTCCCAAAGTGTTAATAAATTCCTTTGCTGCATTTATTGTTGCACTATTAAAAATTTACCAACAGGTGGCAGTATGTGTTTTTGTTACATAAAACTGAATTTCTAAACTCTCAATAACTCGTTGCACTGCCTGCTTGTCTTTTCATATTTTACATCTGGAATCTTAACACGGGCCTGTTGCTAAGTGGTGGTCCACATTTATCTGCCATCTTAATAAAACTAAAATATTTAAGACTTTTTCTTTAGATTCCAACTGCACTGCCTGACACAATTCTAAACAGTGTCATGAGAAAGCATAGCTGAGCGAATTGATTCCGGTTTACTAAATGACAAAACATGAACAAAATATTCATAGACCCTTCTAATTTTCTAATAAAAACAATATCACTAATGTTTCAATAATTATCTTTTTTTCATATTAACTCATTTCTACTGTCATTCTTTTGTTTCATAAACCACCTAAGAGATGTGTATAATCCCAATTGCCCACTGTGATTAGAAACAAGAAATCTATTTGTATTTTAGGCATTTAAATTACAGATGTATTTATCTTTTCCATTTTGTTTTACTTTTCTTCAGCTTTTTTTCTTTGCACAGTAACAATAATGCACAGTATTACTGCATCACTTTTCAGTTTCAAGACTCTAAAACACCAAGAGAATCTACCATACTAGAATGACTTTATGGAACCTAATTGGCTGAGACTGTAAGGATGTTATGATACGACTTTAAAGCTGCCTAAACGGCATTCAGCAAAAACTGTCTAGTCTTAGACTGTCTATATTATACATTGGAATTGCACAATAGCTTTCTGTTAACAGGACTTGGTCGTTTAACATCACTTGCCTTCAATTCCTCTACATGATCCTGCTCAAAATTACATTTCCCTTAGTAATAACACACTTACAACTCCCCCTTCTTCGCCTGGGTGTCCAGGAGACCCCTTTGGACCTATGGCTCCCTGAAAAACAAAAATAAAAATGAAATGAAATACAAGATTAGCATTCTTTTTTGTGTACAGGTGTGTGAACACGTTGGTGGAAATAAACCTTGACCAGAGTGCAATGAGAATGTCTGCTATTTCCTCCTGGATGCACTCGCATCACCTCAAACTCAACCTCTCTAAATCTGACCTCCTTTTCTTTCCCTCCTCCTCCCCCTCCTCTGCTCTCTCTATCTCTGTTCCTCTGGAATCTACCACACTCTCTCCCTCTTCCTCTGCTAAGAACCTTGGAGTCACCCTGGACCCCTGCCTCTCTTATTCCCAGCACATCTCCACTCTGGCACGCACTTGCCGATTCTTCCTGAGCAACATCCGAAGAATCCGACCCTTCCTCACCAACTACGCTACCCAGCTCCTGGTCCAGGCCCTGGTACTCTCCCGCCTAGACTACTGCAACTCCCTCCTGGCTGGCCTCCCTGCGTCCGCCACCCGTCCGCTCCAGCTCATCCAGAACTCTGCTGCCCGCCTGGTGTTCTCTCTGCCTCGCTTCGCCCACGCTACTCCACTACTCCGCTCGCTCCACTGGCTCCCGATCACCGCTTGCATCCAGTTCAAGACTCTTGTACTAGCCTACAGATGCCTTGACCAGACTGCACCCAGCTAGCTCCAGACCCTCATCTCTCCCTACACCCCCACTCGACCTCTCCGCTCCGCCTGCACTAGAAGACTGGCTCTACCTCCGCTACGCTCCCCTGCCTCCAGAGCCCGCTCCTTCTCCACCCTTGCTCCGCAGTGGTGGAATGACCTTCCTACAGATGGCAGGACTGCCCAGTCCCTGACCACATTCCGGCGCCTCCTTAAGACTCACCTCTTCAAACAGCACCTGTAGAACTCTTCCGTTTGTATCCTGGGACACTATCACCCTTCATTTAAATGTGCTTTATTTTGCTCTTATCTGCCCCCTATTTTACTGCATTTAATCCTGTACTTCAGAATACTGTAATCTGCCAAGTGTTTAACCTGTAGTATTTTGTATTTAATCATATCCTGATGTAACTACCACTATTTAATCATATCCTGATGTAACTATCGCTATTATCTAAGAAAAGAAAACACTTCAATAAAGTCAACATGACTGTTCTGTAACATTTGGAAAACTCTCATAAGAACACATCCGCCAGCCAGAGTCCAGCATACATCAGGACAGAGTGCAGTACAAATGTAAGCATCAGCAAAATATAAACTAAACAGGAAGGCTATATTATAGCAATATACAGCTCTGTAAATATGTTATATTCTTTTCTAACATTGTATGTTAAATCAACAAACTGAATAATACATCCTATGCTAAATTTGAGGTTTAATGTTTTTTTTTGTTCAAATATATCAAAATCTATAATGATGTAAACTAGCTTGATAAGGGGGGCCTTCCTGATTGCATTTGGGTTTATTCCTGTTGATTTCTATGATCATGTACTATGTGATAATAAAGCCCTCTAGCATGCATGCAGACAGGTTTGAAATGGAACTAGAAGTGTCACCCATTGGGGATCTTAATGAACAGGTTTGACAAAAACAGTGACTATATTACTGTGGTCTTACCTTGAATCCTGGGGCTCCCCTGAGCCCACGCAGTCCTTCCTGACCAACACACTTGCAGATTACATTGCAGCACTCCCTTTCAGAAACTGTGTCCTGTCACGTAATAACAAAAGACATGTTAGAAACCCTTGGAAAGTGAAAGATAAGATAGACAACATTGATAGCTTTAGGGAAGGTTTGTTTATCTGGTCTCAACCCTGCTAATGAGGAGAGGAATGGCTACAGGGTAGGGAACGTGGATAATGCTGACCAGCTGCTTTTAACCCTTTCTCTCCTTGAAATGGAGGGATTCTCACAATCCATCCACAGAGGCCACAGAAAGGCCAACTTTACCACATTTTAACAACCTTCTGCTTTATTTGTGTTTTTTATTGTCTACAATAATGGCATAGGTTCTTGTAAGGTTTTTTTTCTTGTGTTAAAAAGACAATGAAAGAAATTACTATAGTTAAGTTTAAATATATTTAGGAGCTTAGTTGATCTAGTTGCCATTCTCACAAATGATCGCCCAGTTGCCTATACTGGGGGGGGGGGGGTTGGGGTAATGGCAAATATTTCAGCAAGTTGCCATAAAATTAAATCACCAAATTCTTGCCTTGAAGAAATCCCATTAATGGTATCAGCTCATTATACATTATACAAACTGTAATTATTAAGATTACATCCATCACTTGTGCTTCAGGGAAACCTTATAGCAGTCATAGGTCCAGCCTTCCAAGATTAATAACCATGATTTAGAAAGGTGTCGTATTTCAGTATCACTATAACTAGTTTATTATATTTATTGACCTGTATTAACCATTATTCTTGAATTTAAAAATAAATAAATAATAAAATTTAGGTATGTGACTAATGTTAAATGCCTACATTTAAAAATTGATTAAAAAAGTAAAAAAGTGGCATTTGCAGGATTTGCAGTCCTATTAGTACCATAAAATTATCATTTAATTTACAAGATTCATGCCATTTAAGACAATGTTGCATTAACCTGCCAGTTAAGATGGCAAGATGGCGCTTCAGTCTATGCCAAGCTATTGAATACCAGAATACGAAATAACGTTAGATTTAATTGTGATTACAGTAGTGTATTAGTGGTTACAGTGTAGAGGGCAGCAGTGTGGAGTAGTGGTTAGGGCTCTGGACTTGACCGGAGGGTCGTGGGTTCAATCCTAGGAGGGGGGACACTGCTGCTGTACCCTTGAGCAAGGTACTTTACCTAGATTGCTCCAGTAAAAACCCAACTGTATAAATGGGTAATTGTATGTAAAAATAATGTGATATCTTGTAACAATTGTAAGTCACCCTGGATAAGGGCATCTGCTAATAAATAAATAATAATAATTGTCTGATTTCACAGACCCTGATTAGCATTAATTTTGGACTACCTTACCCAAGGTAACATTAGGTAGTCACATTCTGGCATGTAGGTTCAAATGTCATAAGGGAAATAAGTTTGGTGGTCTATTCTTGATGGACTGTATTCACATAACAAAACCACCATACACTGGTAGTCTCTACTTGAGAGACGTTCAGGAATTAATGGTGGGGGTGATTGTTTGGGTTTGTTCTGCTAGTGTAAGTATAAGGTCATAAAGCTGTAAACTCATGTCCCAGCAAATGCCTACAAGAATGCCATAGGTTCGTCAAAGTTTCAGATCTCCAGCTTGCTGTCACCTTCTTCCCTGCTGCCTCAACGGTAAGACACCTGGACCTGGAGATACCCTATATTCCTTATAGAGCACCAGGCTTTGACAGGCAGTAGCTGAAAGGGATGCAGTTCCTCCAGACCTGCCTAAGAAGGTTCTCCTTACTTAGATACCAGGGGTGTTTGAAGAGCCCCTAACTCATAAAGAAATAGATTACACCCACAAACACTGATCCTAAATTCTAGCACTAAATGTATACTTACAAGTTCTTTAAATATTGAACTGGCAACATTCTGCATTCCAATGGTGAGCGGCAATTTATAGCCAAAACCTCTTCCAAACTCAATACTGTGGAGTTCGTCTGCATTTATTGAGCCTTCCAAAGCAACTGTAAGCAATGCGTGTATTCCTGTCACAAATCAGAAATAGAAACAAAAGGGGTTTTCAGTGGGATAAAGCATTAAGTAGGTAGACAATTTAAAAACAACACTAGGAATCACCCATTGTAAAGTAGACAAAAGTGGCTACATGGGTTTGAAATGGCCTGCATATTGTATAAGATAACTAAACCAAATGAGTGAGCTCCATGTAACATTTTTGCAGTTTATGTAGCCTACTGAAAGTCTGTGCTGAGGAAACTTGGCTATATTTTCAAATCCCCTTCTATTAAAAAAAATTAACAAAGTTTATCATGTTAAATGTCTGTATAGTAATTTTGCAGTTTGCCACCATGCTTGTATTGCACATCTACATCTATGGCTAAGAGTTTTGCAACACCTAAAATTTTAGGATTGAGACATAATTAAAAATATATATGTATGAACATATATATTAAATATTTTATTTAACATCATGTAATCAAAGAAACTACAAAATGTTACTGCAAAAGTCGAACATTGTAATAGTAGTATAGTATTTCATTTTAGATTTTAAAATGTCACATTTTTTCAATTTTTGTCAGTTTTACATTAGGTTTCATTCGACTTTATGAAGCAAAATTAGTTAATTCTACAGGGTGATGCAAAACCTTTTGGCCATAGCTGTACTGTGCTTGACCATGGTTGCAATGTTCTGATACACTTTGCAATTCTTTTACTATGGTTTTATAAGGTACATGATCTGACATTTCCATGACTTCTAAAATAATGATATTGGGTTCAGAATCCAGTTATATAAAACACACATACGCACGCAGGCACACACGCACGCACACACACACACACACTTTTCTCCAGTGGCCAAGTACTTTATTACTTGTGACATGTGAACAAATAAACCAACATCCTGGCTGTTACAGGGGCACACAAATAATAGCTCTACAGCTAACAGTTCCTGTCTAGCGGTGTAAATATCAAGCTCTGCTACTCTATATGTAGACACATTTGGAGCCAAATCTATTTTTGTTCTTATTTAAATATACATACAATAACTAAAACAAATTGCTAAACACTTAGACTGGTACAGCTGTTATTTATAATCTAAGGCACTGCATCTGCTTCTATTTAAGAGAACATCTGGAAATGATTCTGAATGTTAAATAACTGTGAGATGTATATAACAAATTCTGTGTTCACATTGTTTTAAAAAATGGAAACATTAAATCAATGGAAGTCTGGGTGTTCCACATTGGTTCATTAAACAGAGTTTGTTGTTTGATTTCATACTTTTTTTTATTTTTTAAAAACACTCAAAGTGGGTATTTCAAAGCAAAAACATTTTTGCTGTTATGGGCCTATTGCTTAGACAATTTAAATATAATTTCTGGTCTACATCATGGCTACAAGGTACTTTCTGACCAAAAAAGGAACCTCAAATCATCTGACAAAAACTAGCCATTTAAAATGGGTGCTTTCAGTGATTCACAGTTGCACAGATAATCGCTATCCTTTTATCTAAATGTTGCCATTATTATATAGGATTGTGGCAAAGTGGTAATGACGTGCAGGTGAGTGCAGTGCAGAATAATCACACAGACAGACGTTGGTACAGGTGCAAGGGTGTTTATTTAATTTAATAAATGTCCAGAGCCTCAAGGCAAAACCTGTAAATAATAATAGTGCTGGAAGTGATACAGCGGCGTGTATCACTTCTAATTGTAATCCTACGGGTTTGACCCGCAACCCCAAAGTCCCGTTCAGACACCCACACTAAACACAAACACAAAGACAGTGCGTGATTCAAGTGCTAAAAGGTGCAAACACAAAGACAGTTCCAATAGTGAAAAAGGTGAGTGGTGAAGTCCGGGTTTTCGCTGGCCTGCGGCTGCAGCTCCGGATCGTGCTCAGTAATCTTTAGTGAGACAACAACACACAAGACACACAGTGTTAGGACACAGACACAAAAACACTCACGGTCGATTTCCACAATACGGGCTCCTTCTTGGTTATATGAGTTAACCATATGCAAAGGAACAGATCACTCAAGCCATGCCCCCTATTTATACCCTCGCCCATGACCCCGAGGTTAACGAGCGCATCCGCTCCTCCAGTCCTCGGATGCCACGCCGCTTACCGTCTGGGTCACTGAGCTCGGGTGCCATAGCTCCGCCCCCTTCCGAAATGACCGACTTCCATCTACCCTACGGAAAAATTGTCGTGCCATTTCATTAAGGGTACTCTGTTCCTCGTACACCGTGCTCTCACAGGTCGAAAGGGAGATCTAACACTAAGACTCATTCGATCTCTGTCACATATCCCACCGCTCAGAGTGGAGCCGAAGGAACACTCGGCTAAACCTACCTTTCCCATTACTCCCCCCTCCCGGGAAAAATAATCCGCATTTTGGTGGTCTTTCCCTGCACGGTGTACCATATGGTACATGAAGGGCTGCAATGCCAGATACCACCGAGTTATCCGGGCATTGCTGTCCTTCATTGTGCTTAACCACTTGAGTGGGGCGTGGTCAGTGACAAGATCAAATGAGTGTCCCAGCAGGTAGTATCTTAAAGAGTGAGTAGCCCATTTAATGGCCAAACACTCTTTTTCGACGACGGAGTAGTTGCGCTCCCGAGGGAGCATTTTTTTACTTATGTACAGAACAGGGTGTTCTACTCCGCCTACCATTTGAGACAGGACTGCACCCAAACCGACATCCGAAGCATCGGTGTGGAGGATGAATCTCTTAGTGAAGTCTGGCGTGATGAGAGCAGGGGCCTGGCAAAGTCTCTGCTTAACAGTATTAAACGCCCCCTGACATTCTTCTGACCATTTAATTGAATTTGGTGCGCTCTTTTTGGTGAGGTCAACTAAGGGATTAACCACTGTGGCATACTCGGGGATAAAGCGGCAGTAATAACCGGCTAACCCCAGTAGCGGCCTTGGTTTTGGGGATTGCTGCGTCTACCAAGGCCTGGACCTTGGAGACAACGGGTTTCACCCTGCCATTCCCCATTACAAATCCCAAATATTGTGTTTCTTTTTTGGCAAACGCACATTTTCGCAAGTTAGCTGTCAGCCGGGCTGCCCTTAGAGACTGAAGGACGGCTGTGATCCTAGCCAAATGCTCTCGCCAGGTGGAGCTGTAAATGACCACATCATCAATATACGCTGCCGCATATTCACGATGTGGGTGTAAAACCTGGTCCATCAGTCTCTGGAAGGCAGCAGGCGCACCATGTAACCCAAACGGCATGGTTGTAAAATGAAACAGCCCCTCTGGTGTTGAAAATGCGGTTTTCTCTCTAGAACTACGAGTTAACGGGATCTGCCAATATCCCTTCGTCAGATCCAGAGTGGAGATGAACCTCGCCGTCCCCAGTCTATCTAGGAGTTCGTCGACCTGAGGCATGGGATACGCATCAAACTTGGCAATAGCGTTTACCTTGCGGAAATCAACGCAGAAGCGGTTGGTGCCGTCCTTTTTGGCCACTATCACAATTGGACTGCACCACTCGCTCCTGGAAGGCTCAATCACCCCAAGTTCGAGCATGTCCCATACCTCTTTGCGAACGCCACTCCGTCGACTTTCCGGGATCCGGTAAGGTCTCTCTCGCACTGTGACACCTGGGGGAGAGATAATGTCATATTCAGCAAGGTTAGTTCTACCGGGCGTGTTAGAAAAAACATCGCTAAATTCCTCAATTAACCTACGTAGTTCACGTTGCTGATCAGGAAGTAACTGTTCCCCCATCGAAATGTTCTTTGTGCTAGAGGGTTCTAGCTCGGGCCCTAAATCATCCTCTATATTGCCTGGGGCTATGAATAACACCTCTCTTGCCTGCCAGGGCTTTAATAAATTTATGTGATAAATTTCTTTTTTGTTACGGCGATCGGGCTGTTTAATTTCGTAATTCACCTTTCCTATAGCCCGAATCACCTCATATGGCCCTTGCCATTTAGCACATAGTTTGGATTCCGATGAGGGAAGTAGCAGCATTACCTTGTCTCCAGGTCGAAAAGTTCGGATTAATGCATTTTGATTGTAATGCTGCTATTGTCGATGCTGAGCCGATCTGAGATTGTCTTGGGCCAAACGACCGACCAAATCTAGGCGATCTCTCAGTAGGAGCACATGCTGCACTACATTTTTGGACGAGCCTTTGTGCTCCTCCCACCCCTCTCTCAACAGATCGAGAATGCCGCGAGGCTGTCGGCCGTACAAGAGCTCGAAGGGGGAGAACCCTGTCGAACTCTGCGGCACCTCTCTCACTGCAAAAAGGAGGTAGGGAAGAAGCGATGCCCAATGTTTTTGCTCTTGATTCACAAATCGTCTCAGCATCGCCTTTAGAGTCTGATTAAAACGTTCCACCAAACCGTCCATCTGTGGATGATAAACCGACGTTCTGATGGGACGTATTTTTAGTAATTTATATACCTGCTGTAGCGTATTTGACAAGAAATTAGTTCCATGATCAGTCAATATCTCGTTGGGGATCCCTACTCTTGCCATAATCTGCACTAGTTCTTTGGCTATCGCAGCAGCACTAGTGGACCTCAATGGAACTGCCTCTGGGTATCGCGTTGCGTAATCTACCACCACTAAGATATGCGTATACCCGGAGTCAGAAGGTAGCAAAGGGCCGACTATGTCCACTGCGATGCGTTCAAAGGGGGTGGAAATAATCGGCAGTGGGACCAAAGGGGCGGGGCGCACTCGACCCGGCACTACTCGCTGGCAGTCTGGGCATGTGGCTACATATTTCGACACTTCCTTATAAAGACCTGGCCAAAAGAATCGAGCCAATATCCGTTCCCTTGTCTTGTCAACTCCGAGGTGCCCCGCAAAAGGGATATCATGCGCCAGCCTCATGACCTCCAGTCGACAAGACGGGGGAACCAATAATTGTGTTACAGGATGTCCTGTGCCCGCGGCCAGGTTTACCCTATATAGTAATTGCCCCTTGATAATGAAGTGTGGAAATACTAGTGCCCCAGCGCCTTCAACATCCTTACCTTCATTGGACCGGACCTGTCCCCAAATGTGCACCAGTGATGGGTCATTGTTCTGCTCCCACACTAGGTTCACATTTGAGTGCCACATGTCCGGTATATTGAGCGGGGCGGGAGTAACATCTGCCCTTGATGGCCCAGTAACCTCGCCCTCTCGGTCACACTGCGTTCCGACCCCCTTCGACTGACGTTTTTCACCGTTATAACAGGCTCCCACCAGCCCCCAGCCTTGTCTCATTAACGCTCCCTCCCATTTCCGCAGCCTTCTCTCTTTGTTTGTTTTTTTCGGCCGGAACAGGGAAGAGAACATTTCCGCTTGAAAGGGAAAAACATTACCAATCATTACCCCTTCTACTTTTTCTGCCACATTTGCGTGTATGGCCGGGACTGCCCTTAATTTCAATAAATCTTTATAGTTGGGCCAGTCCCGACCCAGAATAACGGGATGTGGTAACCTTTCCGCTACCCCAACTACCAGGGAACGTTTAATCGGACCGATCGATAAATATGCTTTTACTGTGGGGTATGTTGCCGTGTCTCCATGGATACAGGAGATCGCCACCTGACCTTGTGGCTGCCACACCATACCGCCTAAGAGAGATGCTCTAATTAAGGTCTGACCACACCCTGTGTCCACTAATGCATGGGTTTTCACATTTCCAAAAATCACCTTAACAATACAAGGCCCCTCCCGACCATTTTTCCCTCGCTTACCCGCTTCAGATGCCAGATTACAGACGGCCACGTCACACTCCATCGCAGATGGGCATGACCTAGCCTGATGTCCCGGCTGGCGGCACCTAAAACAGGTAGGGGGAAAGGAGGGCACAGTATTAAATGGTCTGTCCCGCTGCTGGTATGGCAACGGGGCAGGGGCAGCACCTCTACCCCAGCTGGGGGCCAACCTTGGTCTCCATGAAGAGGAGGCAAGGTCGCCCATTGGGGTTGGTGCTCTCGGAGGTCGTTGAACCGGTCCTGGTGGTGGGGCTGGCGGAGCAGATAGAGGAGGTGGGGCTCGGCCGCTCCGTTGAGGTAGCGGGGTGAGTAGCCCGGTCTGGGCGGATACCAGGGAGTCCTCGAAGTCCTCAGCGAGCTTGACTGCCTGTTCCAGGGTGTCGGGGTTGTGGCGCCGTATCCATCCTTGGGTCTCGGCGCCGACCACATGACAAAACTGCTCAATAACGATGGCCTCCCCCATCTGGGCAGTTGTTTTTAGCGCCGAGGTGAGCCAGTGTATCATGTGGTCACAGAGCTTCTGCGCGACCACCCTGGGGCGTACGTTCGGGGACCTCCTGTACTCCCTGAACCTCACTCGGTGCGTTTCCTCCGTAATATTAAGACGGCGGAGAATAGCCAGCTTTACCAGGTCATATTGAGCGGCGTCGTCATCCCCCATCGCCTGGTAGGCTGCCTGCGCTTCCCCAATCAGGCAGGGTCCCAGCTGGCTTGCCCAGAACTGTCGGGGCCATGACGCGGTGGTAGCCAGCCGCTCAAATGCCACCAGGTATGCTTCTGGATCATCATCCGCCGTCATTTTATGCGTCCTGGCTTTGGGCGCTATGAAGCCGCGTTCCGCTGATGCTGTGGGAGGTATTGCCAGCCCGACCCTCTCGATCAGCGCAGTGTACCTCTCCTCTCTCCGTCTTTCCTCCACCTCCCGTCTGCTGTCCAGCTGCTCCAGCAGCGCCGACAGTGTTGCGTAGTCCATCCCACTTCTGACACCACGTGTGGCAAAGTGGTAATGACGTGCAGGTGAGTGCAGTGCAGAATAATCACACAGACAGACGTTGGTACAGGTGCAAGGGTGTTTATTTAATTTAATAAATGTCCAGAGCCTCAAGGCAAAACCTGTAAATAATAATAGTGCTGGAAGTGATACAGCGGCGTGTATCACTTCTAATTGTAATCCTACGGGTTTGACCCGCAACCCCAAAGTCCCGTTCAGACACCCACACTAAACACAAACACAAAGACAGTGCGTGATTCAAGTGCTAAAAGGTGCAAACACAAAGACAGTTCCAATAGTGAAAAAGGTGAGTGGTGAAGTCCGGGTTTTCGCTGGCCTGCGGCTGCAGCTCCGGATCGTGCTCAGTAATCTTTAGTGAGACAACAACACACAAGACACACAGTGTTAGGACACAGACACAAAAACACTCACGGTCGATTTCCACAATACGGGCTCCTTCTTGGTTATATGAGTTAACCATATGCAAAGGAACAGATCACTCAAGCCATGCCCCCTATTTATACCCATGACCCAGAGGTTAACGAGCGCATCCGCTCCTCCAGTCCTCGGATGCCACGCCGCTTACCGTCTGGGTCACTGAGCTCGGGTGCCATAGCTCCGCCCCCTTCCGAACTGACCGACTTCCATCTACCCTACGGAATAAATTGTCGTGCCATTTCATTAAGGGTACTCTGTTCCTCGTACACCGTGCTCTCACAGGTCGAAAGGGAGATCTAACACTAAGACTCATTCGATCTCTGTCACAAGGATACATTTATATTATTCATTTATTGAACATAACTGATCACAGTGCATCTCACCTTCTCGCCTCAAGTTGTCAGATTCAATCTCTAGTCTCTCAACCACATCGTCTAGTCCATCTGAGAATACTATCAGCACCTATAACGAGACTGCATGTGAGTGAAAGTCACTAACACCCTGTGATGTCTGTAAAAATAAACCTAGAAATGGAATATGGGCTTCTATCAAGGGGGGGTGCATGCTACAATAGAACCTGAGAGTTATGAACACCAAACTGACCAGTCAACCGAAAACCCCACATTGAGACGGAAGTAGCAATCACTCAACCATGCCTACAATGCAATCAGAATCCAGTTTAAAAAAAAACACAATGTTAACCTACTGAAATGGTAAGAACTGGGAAGCACAAACGTGATCCACTTGCAATTAAAAGAAAACATTAAGAATATTTTTTAAAACCTGACAGTGGTATTACCCATAGCAATGGGAATACGGTATCGGGAAATTGTCAGTGATATTTAAAAAAAGGCCAAGAAAAATTCCAACAGACGATAGGCAGCACAGCAGTAAAAACAGATGATTTTGATGATTTTGATAAAGCACTCATAAGCCACGTGCTGGTCTTAGTCAAAATGTACTGTAACAACAAATGCATCCAGAAAGAAGGTGAGTCTAATTTCAAAGCTAGTGCGGGAATTTTAGTTTTAAACAGTTTAGTTCATTTTCAAGCCAAAGGACTCTACGTTAATCCAGGTTTTCCTGGACGTTTAAAAGTTTTGTGCTACAGTTACAATTTTAATACTTTAAGTTAAATTTAGCATTTTACCCATGTATAGTATGCTTTTAAAACCTTTCCAACCATAACAATATGCGTAGTGTATTACTATTATATGAAGAGCGTCTGACCAAACACAAAGATGCTAAACAGCACTTAAAGAGGCAGCACACAAGTAAAGAAAATAACCATATTGCAACCCGAGTCTCAGTGTGTGAAACTGGCACTCGTCCTTGCCAGTTTAGGGAGATCCCCATACTGTATGGTGAGGGGTGTGTAGCACATGTACTACAACAGAAGGGGGATCGAGAGCGATCCCCATACAGCATAGTGAAGGGTGTGTAGCGCGTGTACTACAACAGCGGGGGGATCGAGAGCGATCCCCATACAGTATAGTGAGGGGTGTGTAGCGCGTGTACTACAACAGCGGGGGGATCGAGAGCGATCCCCATACAGTATTGTGAAGGGTGTGTAGCGCGTGTACTACAACAGCGGGGGGATCGACAGCGATCCCCATACAGTATAGTGAAGGGTGTGTAGCGCGTGTACTACAACAGCGGGGGGATCGAGAGCGATCCCCATACAGTATAGTGAGGGGTGCGTAGCACGTGTACTTTGGCAGCGAGACCCTCCTTATAGTGGAGGGAGCACTCGACCCCTGTATTGGCCACCTTTTACTTTATATCTTTGTTTTGAAAAATGTTTTTGTTTTTGCAATTTTATACTGCCGTTTTTTCACATTTGCAAAAATAGACCAAGGGAAATAACAATTGAGGTGAGCACTGGTAATGTGTTGAGTTTTACCTTTGCTTTGGCTCTTGATTCCTTGTTGAATTTAGTCAAAAAGGACTGTAAAAATGCTACATTCAGGTAGGTAGCTTCTTTGGTCTGCAGTGCGATCAGCTTGTTAATGATATCCTCGTTGTATTTATCAAATTTTGATTCAAAAATGACCTGTCCAGCATCTGTGGTGATCTGGAAACCCAGGTGCATAACTATCTGGGAGCCAGTAGTACAGCTAATTGTTGCTATGGATGATATCTTCTGCATTATTTCAGGGAGGTACACTTGCAGCTTCTGCTGTCCACTGAATAATCCTTGGAATCTGGACCGCTTTGAAATATCAAACCCAACAGCAACATCGACAGTGCAGGCTGAAAAAAATGAAATAGCAAATAAAACAATCAATATTCTCTGAACATTTTTAGTTCTTACCTGTTTTGTATAATATCCTATTGTTGTGTCTGTATTTATCATTATTTACCATGCTTACTTCTGACAAGAGACTTAAAGCTGAATTTTGGAAGTGAGGTGTTTTTAAAAATGATCACCAAGTGTGTGTGATTTCAGCCTCCTTTGCAGCTGCATCAATGCTTTCTTTTTTTTAAAAAGAAGATTCAACTTGATTGCTTAACATCTGCAGATATAAAGGGGATTACAATATCCTCCAAAATGCATTTCATTCATTAAAAAACAAAATCTGAAACATATACAAAAGACTCAAGGTAGATCTGAAAATTGTATAACAAACTGTTGAACAGACATTATAAAACAATTATAAGACACAATATTTGCATTACACTTCCTGGGTTGATTTTAAAGAACACCATATTACCTGTGCAGGCTGTTCAGAGAATTCAAAGATGAATACATGTTATTTTACCTAAACAGACCAGAATTTTATTTATCACTATGCAGACTACCAGGCCAGGTTATATTAGCCTGTGAAATATTAAGAAAAAAGTTAAACAAATTGTAATAACAAGAGTCAGGCATAAAACCTTGAGACTGGTTAGTCAGAAGGAGATCACCAAAGCACTATCCTATTTACACTTACTATATAATGCATTTTGAAAACGTGATTGTGGATGAATTGCAATTCCATGTTGCATTGATCATACATTATTTAGGTAGGGTGGATAAGGTATGTACCTCAATACAATCCCAGTAAAAGCTTACTTAATCTAAATGATTTCCATTATGCTACTTAAACTATCTAAACTTGGAGAAGTCACTTACCTTGGCTAGGTTTATCACTTTGGTCACATATATTATGAACAATTCTCTTCTTGATATTTTCTAGTTCCTTGAAGTTCTTAACTGTGAACATATGTTCAGGTTTCCCAGCAATCTGCAAGAGCTCGAAGGAGTTGATGTGGCCCACGCCAATGGCAAAGATATCGATATTTTCATTCCTCAGAGCGTCCGCAGCTTCGTCCACCAAGTCCTGGGAGTGTCCATCAGTGATGACTAGAAGATTCTGTGGGATGCTCTGGCTTTTTCTGCTTCCTGTTGACGGTTGAAAATATGACCGGATGAACTTCAGCGCCCCCCCGATGTGGGTCGTTTGCTTCAACTGCTTTATGCTATCAATCTTGTCCTTTATGGCAACGATGGAGTACAGTTCGTTTAGATAAAATTCTTTCTGTGGTTTAGTGCTAAACTGCGCAACGCCAATTCTGATGCCTTCCTTTCCGATTTTAAAACCACTCGCCACCTCCTTCATGAACTGCTGCATCACCTTGAAATCTTCTTGGGAGATGCTTTGTGAGCCATCAATCAGCATGACAATGTCTGCTTGTTGATTTTCACAAACTGGGAAAAAAAGAGAGAATTCATTGAGATTCTTGTTTCTGTGAACCTCCTATTGACTACAATTTAGAGTTTCAGTGACCATATATGTAGGCTAATTCCTGATTGGTTCCTAGTGCATACGATAAATACCAACACAATATTATCAAGCCATTAAAACATCCTCTAGTTAATCACAGCCAGATCAGGGTCTGATCTTGTACTACATAATGTTACCTTAGGTAAATTAGTGTTAATTAGGGTTTGTAAATCAGACATATAAGTGTAAAATACACAAGTTAAGTTAAACCCACAATATCTCAATTCAATAAATACATCAAACAGGTAAGTTACTAAACAATAATTAAAAGTAAAAGGAGCAAAATAGTAGCAAGTAACTAAACTGGACACAAAAAAAAATGAACAAGCATAAGTCAGTAGAAAATTACATACTTGGTATGGACTCATTACAGAGAACTTTTGAGATGTTTTTGTGAAGTTCTTCAAGAGCTTGATAATTGTCCACATAGAAGACCTTCTCCTTCCCTCCGACCATCTCCTCCAGCTCTTGTTTATTGGCGTTTGCCACTCCAACACCATAAATGCTAATGCCTTCCTCTCTCATAGCCCTGGACATGGCAGGTAGTGCAATTCTGTCTGTGGCTTCTCCATCAGTGATCACCATCAGTATTTGGGGAACCTGACTAATTTTGCGTCCGCCGTAGGCCTGAGTGAACCGGTCTCTGGTGAAATGCAGGGCATTGGCCGTGTAAGTATCTCCTCCCTTTACCTTCATTTTAGAAATTGCGTTCCGTACTTCTGCTTTAGTGTAGTACTGGTTTAATAGAAACATTTCTTCAGGAGAATCGGAGTACAAGACCGCTCCAAATCTCACTTTCTTCTCTCCAACTTCTGAACTGTTCACCACAGACATCATGAAGTTCTGCATGCTTTTAAACTGCTCTGGGTCGATGCTACTTGAACCATCCACCAGAAAGATCAGGTCAGCTACTTCATTCCTCTTACAGTCTGTAGAAAGCAGCACAGTAAATAGTTATTTCCATTTAAGAAGAATGAAATGTGAGTGTAAACTTACACTTAAGCATTCAGCCATATAAAACACATTATATGCACTCCAAGTAAATTTTTGAGATGTAAAAATCTTAAATTGTATTATATGAATACAATTTATGTCACTAGCTCTCCATCAGACACACATCTCTTAGAAACATGAATCATAGCTTAATATAATCTGCTAAAATGTATATTTTGTCAAATGGTAAAAAGAAAAAAACATTTATTTACAGCTGATTTAACAACAAGATGCTCTGTGCATGACACTTACCATTTGCTGGACTGCAGATTTCGAAGAGTATTGTTTTTTCTAAGTACTTGAGGTCGTCAAAGTTCGCTACAGAGTACACTTTGTCCTGGGACCCTCCAATTTCCAAAAGCTGGGAGTTGTTGGCATTCAGCACACCAATAGCATAGACTGTGATTCCTTTGTCTCTCAGGGTGAGTGCTGGTTTGGCAACTGCATCCTGAGCCTCTCCATCCGTAACGACAATCAAGTACTGCTTCACGTGAGAGCGTCCACCTCTCGAACTGTCGAAATACTGAGACGCAAATGTCAGTGCTTTCCCAGTTAATGTTCCACCCCCAATCTGTTGCAAATCATTGATTAATTGTCTCAGTCTTGCTTTATCAGAGAACCTATTAAGCTGAAACTCTTCTTTCGGGGAATCACTGAACTGGAGGACCCCAACCTGCACTTTACCAACGCCAATCGCAGATTTCTCAACCATAGACTCCATAAACATTTTCATCTTGTCATAGTCTTCTCTTTGAATGCTCCCTGAGCTGTCAATAAGGAACATGATATCTGCTTCCATTGTTTTGCAGGCTGTAAAAGAAAGTAGAGATTTACCACTCTTTAACACCGCTAATAACAATAACAAATTATATTGGAAAGAAGTCTGCAAATAAGTTGCTTATGTATTCATGGGCTTGGTATTAAGATTTGATGCTGTTTTGATCATTGAAAGGTTTGAAGGTGATATATTAAAATCTCCCTGTTCTGCTTTATTGGATCTAGAATATCCAGGAATCTCCATTTTAAAGAGTCTGAATGGAAATCTACCATCAGCCTAATGGCTCACTAGAATTTTCCTTGGAAAAGCGGTGACGGCAATTAACATTTTTTGGGGGGAGAGATGGTACTTCTTTTCCCAAAGGTGCACCATGTGTTTTTGTACAGTATATACAGTACAACCACAAGGTGGCTTCGCCCTATTTAGCTATCTGTTATTCTGGCATATTTAATTCCACTCATTATGGGATAAATGTTTTAATGTACATAGTAGGTAGCACCATAAGTATTATGGTAAAATTAAATATGCAATTTATCACATGATAAATCTTTAACCTTAAGTGTTCCAAAAAAGCTTTTTTTTATTGTTTTTAGGGTTTTTCATATATAGGTATTCATTAATTCAACCTTACCTTCCTGTGAGCAAATATCTCGGACAACTTCATTCTTAATGATGTTTAATGAGTCAAAGTTGTAAACGAAAAACGTCTTCTCTGGTGATCCTGATATTACCAGCAGCTCAGTCTCATCTGCATCTCGTACTCCAATGGCATAGATTGAGACGTCTTCTCCTCTGAGGTCCCGAGCCGCTTCCATAACCTGGTCTTGTGACTTCCCATCTGTGATGGTGATGAGAAACTGAGGTACCTTGGTTTGGCGGCTGCTTGCTGCTGTCCTGAAGAGCTTGTTCATAGATGTCAGAGCGTGTCCAGTATTGGTGCCTCCTCCTAGCTGCTGAATGTTTTTGACAGCCGTCTCCAAGCCTTTTCTGGTGGTGTACTGATCGACCATGAACTCCACTCTCGGACTGACCGAGTACTGGACCACACCGATCCGAACACTGTCTAATCCAATTCTGAACATACAGACCATATCATTTATGAATTTTTTCATGTCCAAGAAGTCTTGTGGGTAAATGCTGCCGGATCCATCTATTAAGAAGTAGATATCTGCCTGTTCTGTTTCCACACATCCTGCAAGGACAGAGAACAACAAGCACTAATAAGGTCACATTAATGCTATTTATTCATTCAAATTTGGAAACTGACAATGGAATGTCAGATGCAGCAAAGTCAAGTATGCCTCAGACAGTACACGTAGACTTTATCACATATTGTACCTAAAAAACTTCTCACACACCTTACCTCAAGGTTATTTCATGTACTGTTGTGTTTTACAGAGAACAATCACTAAATCATTTTCTTAATTACAAAAATAAAATTACTTTCAAAGTTCTTTAGCTAAACCTTTCTGTCTTCTCTGGTAATCCAATATAATACAGTTTCTAATAACTTATCTTATTCCAGTCCCTCTGAAGAATATTATGGAAGGGCTGTGGCCCTGCACATGTAAATAATGTGGGTTTTGTAAATAAAGTTTGTTTAATTTGAAAATGTAAGTTTGTGTTAAATATGGCAGGGCTGGGGTTAGAATCCCAGCCCTAATTAGAACAAGTGTGGAATGTGGCCAGGTGTTAAATGATTTACTGATTGTCAATTACCCTGGCCACATGCTTTAAAAGGGATTGGAAAAGCCAGTTCTTTGTTCTTCTTTGTTCTTTGTCTTTACAAGCCTGGAGATTAATTTGTGGAGAACTCTCACGGCTGCGTGTGTGAACAAGGGTGAGCAACAATTTACCAACGTGTGTAGACCGGGATAACCATAACTGTAAAATAGGGATTCATTAGGGGATTCTAATCCCACCAGTTTATTTGAGTGCAGTAGGTTCCTGGAGCAGGACCCTCCTTAGGTGGAGGTAATGCTCGGCCGCTTGTAGGCCAGCTTTTGTTTTATTAGTTGTGTTTTTACTGTTTTGTTTTACATTAATTATTTTGCTTGCACTTGTTTGTATGTCTTTCCACACAATGTCTTACCATTGCTGGTACCCAAGTGGCGGTTACCTGCTACTGCAATAAGAATTATTGTAAAAATTGTAAATAAATCCTGTGTGGTGTGGCAAATACACCTCCAATTTCTCTACCGTCTATCAGCGAATACCCGCACCACTATCACAAACGCCTGTGACAAATACCTAATGAAGAATACAAGCAATTGTATCATGCCTTACCTTGTTTTAAAGCATGCTTTTGATTTGGAACAGCAAAGGCCAGCGAGATAATGTCATTGCAGATCAGTTTCTGAAGAGTTCCCTCCAAACTGGAAAGCTTCAAATAGCTGCCCACTGTGTAAACATATGCTCTGGAAGGATGTGAAGCAATCTGTTTCAGCTCAGTGGGACTTGCGTTCTGGATGCCCACAGCGAAGATCTTGACTCCAGCACGCCGTAGGCTGGCAGCCGGGCTGCTCACATTGTCCTGGGAGACTCCATCAGTGATCACAACCGCTATCTGTTGCACACCTTGAGTCATTCTGCTTCCGGCACTCTTAGTGAAGACATTATTTTTCAGGAAGTTTATTGCAGCGCCAGTGTTTGTGCCCCCTCCTCTGTAGGGCAAAGACTTAATGTACTGCAGGATGTCAGCCTTTTGACTGAAGGTGTTGAGGTAGAACTCGACTTTCGGGGTGTCACTGTACAGCACAACACCAACCCTCACTTTCTTGGGGTCCACATCCAAAGAATCAACTGTACTGCGGATGAAATTTCGGATCTGCTGGAAGTTTTGGTTCCCTATGCTGCCGGACTCATCGACTAAAAATACAATATCAGCCAGTGTGGCACTCCTGCATGCTGCAAAATAAAAAAGAAAATACTGATTAATGGCTTCTTTATACACCGTCAGAGTGTGAGATACTAATGTTAAATAATTACATTTAAAGGTTCATGAATATGACAATTAGTGTTTAAGTGGTCCTTATACATTGTACAGATATTTGTTTTGCATGGGAAACATATAGGATTAAACGTCATCAATATAGACAGGAAGTGCTTCAATTTAAATTAAATTTACTGCTATCCATGATTCACATATTAAAATACTGATCATGAACAAATCACACCTATAAAAGTCAAGTTTTGTAATGTAATGTAACACTGTACAGTAAAAAACAGCTGATGAACTGTTGAGGTTGTCCCATGGAATTAGAGGAGAACCTAGACTAAATAGACAGTGATTGGAAGACATTTAGGAGGTCACAGGGAATAAGTCTTTGGGAACTCTCCCAGCAAACTTTACAAGCCTCAACAGCATTCTAGGCTCCTCTTTACTTGCGGCTGTCTACCATTGTTTTGTTCATTATACAATTAAGAGAGAATGCTGAAGAACAGACACAACAATTGTCTAGATGAAAAAGAAAAACAAAACTGAAATAGACCTTACCTGCTGGTGCTCTGGATAAACCCAGCAAGGCCTGTCTTGATTGAATGATTCCAATCACCTCTTGAGAAACCTGGCCTAAACTCTGCAATGAATTCAGCTGATAAACATGTGGTATAGTGGCCATTATTTCCAGTTCAGATCTGACAGAATTCATAAGGCCAACAGAAATCACCTTCACACCTTCCACTTTGATTGTCTTGGAAGCTTTTTTTACACTGTCCTCTGACTTGGAAGAAGTAATTACAACAGCAATCTGGGTGTAGCCCTGACTGATACGACTCCCTGCAGACTTGTTGAAAAAGCTGAGGCGTAGATATTCAAGGGCTTGTCCAGTTCTTTGTGCTCCCCCTCTAAACTTGAAGTGGTTTTGAATGTGATTTACCACTTGCGCCTTTGTTTCATAAGTATTAAGCAAAAATTCAGTCTGTGTATCCCCACTAAACTGAGCAAGACCAATTCTATGCTGGCTGATCCCGACCTTAAGTTTGTTTATAATTCTAAGGATAAAAAGCTTAATCTGTTGAAAGTTTGAAGCGCCCATACTTGTTGAACCATCGACCAGAAAAACAACATCAGCAAAGCGTGGGAAAATTCCTAAAAAGAAAAAAGAAATAATGTTTTCTCATCTCTTTAAGAATACTATTCAATGGTACTTTGTGTTTTTTTGTTGTTTTTATTTTAAATAGTAGCAAAACAATCTGCATGTAGATACATGTTTTCAATGTCATTATCTATAGCATTTATAAAATGTGTTTTAAAAAAGGATTATGGAAAATATGCATGGCAGGAAGGGCAGCTAAAGCTTATCAAACCTATAAAGTGGATCTTGAAAATCTGCACCTTAGCAGATCAGTGACAATTACGCTACTGCTAACAAGAGGTAAAACAAGCCTGGGTCATTCCAGATACCAGATTTCTGTATCTGTAAATTCAACACACACTTACCCAGCATCTGAGTTTGCACTGTGGAGCAGACGGTTTGCAGAAATCTGTCAGACAGTTCATTGAGGGCATCAAAGTTCTCAATATTATACAGAAACTTTGCGGTGGGCTTGTTTGCGATTTCCTTCAGCTCTTCATACCCTGCTGTGTTGATCCCAATTACGTAGACACTGATGTCCTTCTTCCTGAGCTCTCCTGCAGGCACACGGACCTCATCTGTGGACTCCCCGTCGGTCAAGACAATGGCAATCTGTGGAACGCCTTCCTGGGCCCTGCTTCCCGCGTCTTCAGTGAAATACACATCTCTGATGAACTCAAGGGCCTTCCCAGTGTATGTGTCACCTTGTCTGTACTGCAGCTTTTGAATCTGCTCTAGGACAGCTGTTTTGTTGGCGTACTCATTCATTAAGAACTCTTGGTTTGCTGTGTCGCTGTACTGTGCCAATCCCACTCTGACTTTCTCTCTGCCGATATCCAGGCTTTCCACAAAGGTGTAAAGGAAGTTCTTCACCTTTTGAAAGTTGGTGTCACCGATGCTCGTTGACCCATCCACAAGGAATACAATATCGGCAACAGAGGCCTTCCTGCATACTTTAAAGATGTCATACAGCAGTCATTAATAACTTTTAAACATTTATTTAAATTGCAAATGTTAAAAATTATCATTTTAACACATTCAAATAAGTGATGCAAATGTATATAAATTCAAATGCAATATGATAGGAATGGTCTGTATTCCCAAAGCTGTTTTAAGAAATGTTTGGTAAAGTGTTTTTAAAATCCATTTTCATTAATTAAATCAAATTGACAATGCTTGAAATCTTTTTAAACCGTTTCAGTGAAGGTTAGGAGTTTATTCTCAGAATATGTTTATAAACACTGTTAAAGTGCTTGATAAAAAAAAAAAAACATCCTTAGTAAATGTTCTGTGTAGAACCCTTATTTACTGATCACCTTATTAAAATCACCAAAATGTATTGAACATATGATAGAAAGAGGTTCAGTGATAGATAGTATGCTTATTTATTATTTACACAGATCATTAAAGAAATTCCACGTCCCAAGGTAGTTTTACGTCAAGAAGAATAAGAATTCACGGTTACCTTGAGGGACCTGAACAACCTGCCTGGTTGCCTCCTCCACTTTGGTACACAGAACTTGAAGGATATTCTGGGAGATGCCCGTCAGTGCAGCAAAGTCAGCCACGTTATACACAAACTGGTCATCGGGGTCACTGGCTATCTCACTGAGCTCAGCCAGCTCAGCGTCCTTAATGCCGATGGCATAAAGAGTGATGCCACTGCCCTTGACCGCGTCAGCCGCCTCTTTAACATTATCATGGGACTTTCCATCTGTTATGATCACAGCCACTTGGGGAACCCCCTCCCTGGCTCTGCTCCCGGCAGCTTCGGTAAAGTGATTCTTCAGCATGAAGTCAAGCCCTAGGCCGGTTTGCGTGCCACCTCCTTTGTAGGGCAGCGTCTTTATGTACTGCAGGTTGTCTTCTTTCGTCTGGTAAGTGTTTAGGGCGAACTCCGTCCGTGGAGTCTCACTGTACTGGATGAGTCCGATCCGCACTTTGTCTTCTCCCACGTCAAGGGTGTTTATGAGTGTGTACAGGAATTCCCGGACCCGCTTGAAGTTTTCTGTTCCAATGCTCCAGGACCCATCCACCAGGAAAACAATGTCTGCTATAGCCTCTTGTGTGCACACTAGAAATGAGATGGGTTATCTTAATTTTTTAACAGCCTACAACATTCATTTTACCTGAATATATTTTTTGATGGCAAACATTGCTGTGTTTATGTTGATATATATTACAAATATAGGAAACTAATGTTTTTGTTTTTGTCAAGAGTTCTGAATTTGAATGAGTAATAAAATCTGCATGAGTGAATTCGTACCTAACTAATGTATTGTTCTTGTTCTTTAAATTCTCTTTATTATTTTAGAATCCCAGTGGACTCAATATATTTCTCAGAATGATGTCTAACCTCAAAGTACATCAAGTACACCAGAACGTAACCAGTAAGCTTTCTTACATTCACAAGGCAGAGTGTTGCAGCGGGGCAGGTTAGTGGTATCAGATGAACTTGGAGGTTAGAAATGATTCGAAGTGCTCTATTATAATAAAGCATTAAGGTACGAGAGGGCGTGGGTTACCGTGGATAGACGCAGTGATACAATTGTGCCACGGGTCTAGTGGTTTACCCAACAGTTACTATACCGGGGATTATATCACGGCTTAGAATCACCGATTGGCCAATCAGCATGCAGCATTATAACAATCCGTTTTATAACCCTAATTAAAACATCAGACACAGTTAATCACGGTCATTGACACTTAATTGAGGCCAAAACGCTATCAACATCTGATGGCTGGAACCAATAATGATTCAAGGTGAATCTAAAAAAAAAAAAGGAAAAAGAATTTCATGCCCATGTTAAAGTTGCTCATTAACCCTTAATATGTTAACGTTAGCATAGTCTGTGAATATTCTGAGGCCAACTAATAAAATATATGTCAGTGTGGAGTAATGGTGTCGGGCAAGGCTGGGCTGTGTCCCTTTAAACAGTAGACTCAGACACGGAAATTGCAGTTTAGTGCTTTTCTGTTCACTTTCATTAATAACAAAACAAAACAAAACATAGGGACAAATAAACAGTTTACACAAAACCCTACAAAGCAAAATTCCTCAAAATAAACACACCCAAGCTTTGGCTATCCCAGTGATAAACTCTTGCTCTCTCGTCTCCTTTAATGCTTGACAATTAATCAATCAATCAATCAGCACCTGGCCAGATTCCACACTTCCCATGCACTCTCAATCAAACAATGAATCATTCAATCTAACAATTGAAACCATATGGCTGTGCAAACGGTGGGCATCTTGGTTCCAGACTGCCCCTTCACCAAGATGGTCGCCAGCCACCAAACTCTCACTCACAGACACATACACACACACACACACGCACCCACACACCTGTGCACCCCCATATCAGTCAGTTTTCAATGGAAAATAATACTTTACCAGTTTTCTGAGCATCACTCAGATAAAGACATGATGTAAGAAAGATAACAGCCAAACACCCTTTCACCAGCTCCATATTGAAAACAGTTTGAAAAACAGTATTCCTAGAAACAAAACACATGAGAAACACAGCATTAGTCAATTACTTTAATCTGAATGAGATTTCCTTACTCTGGTGATTAAATGTTTTCCTTCAGTGGTGCACGTCACTTCAGGACCAGAAGTTTATTTGTGTAACTAGATGCCTGATGCTTAACCTATAACTATCCCAGGTGCTGACTCACACAATATCCTCATGTCATATCACACCTGCACTACAGTCATTATATTCATAACCAATCGGACTAAGGCTGATGTGTGGATTGTACAGACAACATACAGTACATCTATAAGGTACTACATGGCCTGAGTCCCAGCTTGGAGGGAATTACTAGGAACCGGACAAGTAATAGCTTCTTATAGTTCATAAATCTTCTTATAGACCTTACAGTATGTTTATCAGACAACACTTTGTCTTGCGCATCTCTGTAGATGTTGAAGTGGCACAAGGGATCCCAAAGCAGTAGATAGACAACCCTTAATAACTAATGGCACGCACACAGCAACAAACAGAAACTTTTACAGAAACATATCGTGCCAAAGCACCGCAAAGAGTTGTAAATCAAAGATCAAGGAAACAGTTACATTAAGTAAGTAAAAAAAGCAGTTTATGGTTTAAAAAAGGCTTTTCTTTTCAATGCTCCATCAGATGTAAAAAATTGTATACCGGTACTTTTGTCTAGAAATTACTTTGAAACTTTGAAACATCTGTTTTTTACCTATTTTGTGAATACTTTTTTCTCTATTAAAATATTCAAATATTTATCCCAGCAGCACTTTAAATGTAATATCTCTTTCTCTGACCATCTCCTGAATCAACTACAACTTATTTACAGTGTGTCATCAGAAGCAGCTGCATGTTGCATGTACAGGAAGAGGAAACAGAGTGGATGCCAGTTCACCTGAGAGACCAGCTAGAAAAACAACCAGAACAGTAACCATAGGTTCTGGGTTTAATCCCACATGTCATACATGTTGTTATCGCTAAAACAGCTTCTTAGCCTAGATGACCACTTATTAAAAACAATTGTGAAATGCTCAAATGGTGTATAAATGGTGTATGAGGCTTTGTGGTCCAGTGGTTGAAGAAAAGGGCTTGTAACCAGGAGATCCCCGGTTCAAATCCCACCTCAGCCACTGACTCATTGTGTGACCCTGAGCAAGTCACTTGTGCTCCGTCTTTCGGGTGAGACGTAGTTGTAAGTGACTCTGCAGCTGATGCATAGTTCACACACCCTAGTCTCTGTAAGTCGCCTTGGATAAAGGCGTCTGCTAAGTAAACAAATAATAATAATAATAAAAAAGCTTGAACTTATTGGGATCTGTTTTAATGATCTAGGTCTACAAGTAGTTTCTGCCATTCTTCTATGTTAATCCAGCAGGTGTTTACCCTGGGTAATTTAATGACCCCTTTTATTAACTTCACTAAATACAATATAAAAAACATACTGTGAAAATAGGTCAATGATAAAGCAAAGTTAACAAGTTTTTGGAGTGGTTAGTTTATTAAACTAGACATCATCATGTGTAAAAGTATGGTCCAGCAAAATATTATATAAAACAAAACCTGTAAGATTTTTTTAAATTATGTTGTTAACCTTTTTTAAAAGTATATATGGCTCCTGCAAAAAAAGTATTGCATATAAATATGGATTTGAATGCTATGGTAAAAAAAACACTGCTCTCAGGGCATTTGCTACTTATTGAATTCTTAATGAAACAATATAATGTTTCTCAATTCAAGCTTGACTTTAAACAAATAAGACTAAACCTTGGCATACATGTGAAAATATGTTTATCTGGAAATTTAAAACAGGCAGCTGAATATAAAGCATGTGTGCAGGACTGTGTTGTGCAAACGTGGTATTTAAGACAATATTTTCTTTATTATTTTAAGCACAGATGAGACAATAAACTGCAGACAATTAAAAGGCATATCACCAAGAAGACAACCAGTACATGTAAAACCCAAGTTAAAGAAGCTTAAGCGTCACTGTGACAGGAATGGCTGAGTGGTCTGACGTCAGGCAGAAGCAGGAACAAAAACTGACTGACACCGGGGAGTACTGCAGTTCAGAAAGGCTTGCGCCGCAGTTTTTATTAACAAACAAAAATAAATAAATATTTTAAACAAAAAACACTGTGCTCACCGAGCAAAATAAAAGAGTAAACAAAAACAAATCTCGAACACAAAAATACATAAACAAAGGTCAGTCTGGGCAGATTGCCTTCACTGTTCCTATGTTTCTTTTATTAAGTTTCGTTTTCGTTTTTACGCTCTCGCTCTCGCTCCTACAACACCCACCTCGAGCTTGAGAGCTGCAGGCTTTTTATAACAGGTAACCATCTCCCGATTAGCAACAAATTAAATCACCCAATTAATTCGGGAGATGGCCACCTTCTGCACGAGTGTTAATTATGTTGTGGATGGGGCTACCCATCCACGCTAAACAAAACAAATCGGCTACGCCGTCAAAATACAAACAATAAAACATACGGCGCTCGCCGACATAAATACAATAAATCATAATAAACAAAAACAATAATCTGCACAGGGGCGGAGGGGACTCCGTTCTAAAAATAAACAAAACAATGTACAGGGCTGCTCGCCCTGTTACAGTCACCTATTTATAATTGTTTGTTTTGTGTATAGTTTAACCACGTCAGGAGATCTCTAGAGTATATTTATTGCAGTTTTACTTCAGAGTTTTTGATAAAATGTTTGAAGTATTTTATGAATATATTTTAAACTATAATACTTTTTGTAACATGTTGGGTGTGCAATTTAACATGTTATGAAGTGCCCGTTCCATTTTAGGCCCGCTGTGATGTTCCCCCCACCACATCAGAACTACTAACAAATCCCCGAGCCACCATATCCCCCCTCCATCCCACAACCTCATCAGCATACCTGCACTCTCCTAAATCTATACTGACAATTAGGGGATGCACTGCACTGACATCTGCCATTTACACAACACAAAACACATCTCGCTCATCACAGTATCACAGTACTTATTTATATTACTTTCTTCAAAAAATAAGTTCATTCACACTGTATTTATGTTTTAAGTTGATGCCGAACACCAAAACATTTACTTTAGGTTAATACAATGCTGAATGACTTTTTTTAAATTATTATTATTATTTTTTTTTATAAAACTAAGGAAGTTTCATTTCCCTAACTTTGATATTTCAAACCATCTGCACAATGTTTAGTTCTGAAATGTAATTAATCAAATGCATTCATGCCCCGTCCTGGCCTGACTTTGATGTGTCTGCCAATAAAAAATAAATAATACATGACCTATTACCCGGCACAACTGATTCTATTTATGCAATGGAACAATAAGAGTCAGGGTTTTTTGCCATTTTTCTTTACTTTTTCTGTTCGTTCTTTGGTTTCTGTAGAAAACATGTAACAACAACATTTCATTTATATAGCGCCCTTCATAACAAGTATCCCAGGGCACTTCACAGAGGAAAAAGAAAAAAGAGAGTTATACAAAAGCCAAATCAAATAAGTACATCTTAAGACGAGTTTTAAAAATCACTAAAGGGTCTGAATTTCTTACAACATTTGGGAGGGAATTCCAAAGTTTGGGAGCATAGACACTGAAAGCCCTATCCCCTTGAGTGTGCAGCCTAGATTTCGGAACAACCAACAAACCAGCCTCTGAAGAACGTACATTTCGGGAGGGGGCGTAGGAGGCAATCAAGTCAGCAGCGTATGCAGGTGCCATGCCATGTAAGGCTTCATAAGTTAAAAGAGCAATTTTAAAATCTATTCTAAACTTTATAGGCAGCCAATGGAGTTTAGAGAGAAAGGGTGTCATGTGGTCGTGGGATTTTGATCTAGTTAGAACACAAGCAGCAGCATTTTGAACATATTGGAGCCTTCTTAGAGTACTATTTGGAAGGCCACACAAAAATGCGTTACAGTAATCTAATCTAGATGTAATAAATGCATGAACTAGCCTCAATTAGTGGCAAAAAAGGATGGAGATGAGTGATATTACGAAGGTGGAAAAAAGCAGTCTTAGTAACACTGCGCACATGAGCCTTAAAGGTTAGAGAAGGGTCCAAAACAACACCCAAATTTCTAATAGTAATTCCATCTAAAACAGTGTGGGGACTTTACTCAATTGTTTCCCAGATCCTAACAACAAAGCTTCTGTTTTATCAGAATTTAACTGTAAGAAGTTGTAATAGTATAGGCTGATATTTAACAGTATCAGTGAGCATACAAGTTGATATCTCACCCAAGTTAAAATGAGAAAATCCAACTGTTAATACATTTAAATTCTTTTAAGCCACGTTCACAATGTTTCTCCATATTTATATGCATAGAGTACAACACTAAGCTTTTGTTTAAAAAAAAAAAAACTGAAAATAAAGTTGGTGAAGTTAAAACATTTTCTTTGAACAGTATACAGTACGTGGAGTACGGTACTTTGGTGTTTTAAACACTGATGTAGCCGACATTGTTCTTTTCCTCTACTGCTCCCTACCATGACTAACTTTAATATCCCTGTAATCCATCTCCTTCTTCTTGCCCCTCTCAGACTCTGTTCTTTGCTCCCTGCTTCAGAGCCATAAACCCAACACATGTGCTCTGGACCCTCTTCCAGACTGCTGCCCCAGCTCTACTCCCTTTCATTTCCTCTCTTCTCAACACCTATCTGCTCTCTGGCTGTTTCCCCTCTGCCTTCAAACAGGCCTGCATCACCCCATCTTAAAAAAAACTCACTTGATTCCTCATCCCTCCAGAACGACCGTCCTCTCCCTACACCCCCTCTCCTCCCCTCCACTCCCCTGCTTCCAGAGCCCGCTCCTTCTCCACCCTTGCCCCTCAGTCGTGGAACGACCTACCCACGGATATCAGGACTGCTTAGCCCCAGACCACCTTCCGGCGCCTCCTCAAGACACACCTGTTCAGGCAGCATCTGTAAACCTTACAACGCTCAACTATACTGGACTATATGGCACCCAATTATACCAGTACTTGCATCAGCTTATACTTGCAATGAACTGCTCCATACCCTGCCGTATTCTACTGCTGTTCTTAACTATAACTACTTCATGTATCTTGTATTTGATTTTACTCTTATAGGTCACATTTTTTTGTAATTGCTCTTATTTGAAATGATTCTCATCCATTTATCGTACTTACTACATACTCTTACTGGACTTTACTCGTATAAGCAAACATTTTTACTATAAGTTAACTGCTCTTAGTCGAACTCGCTCTTAAATGTAATTATTTACTGTATTCTTTATTTTGCTCTTATTAGAATTTGATCTTATTTGCTACTGATTCTATTGTACTTTATAACTATTGTTATCAGTAATGTGATATTCTGTAATGTGATATTTTGTAACCATTGTAAGTCGCCCTGGATAAGGGCGTCTGTTGAAATAAATATTAATAATAATATAATGTCCGACATTAATAAAGCAACTTAATAAAGCAAGGAGGCTGTGTGGTCCAGTAGTTAAAGAAAAGGGCTTGTAACCAGGAGGTCCCCGGTTCAAATCCCACCTCAGCCACTGACTCATTGTGTGACCCTGAGCAAGTCACTTAACCTCCTTGTGCTCCACATCCAGCCTACACCGGTACTTTGAATTCAATGCAACAAGCGCAGGAAATCCACTTTCACAAGAGTATGTGGAGGCGAACGGGTAACCAGATGCCAGTCAGATTTCATTGCGTGAAGACTAACTTTAAAGAACTGTCACATGTAAGCTCTGTTAGGCTTACTCTTTTGAGTTGTTTCTTTGAGTTGATTCTAAGTGGCACCGAAGATTAGATAGCCTCAAACTTTCGTTGCGGTCACGGCTCATCTTCGCTACTGGTCCAAGTAAATCTTATTTCCAAGTATGTATCGCTGTACTTCTGCATGTTGCAGGGTTTCACTTCATACTCCACCAGTGGCGGCTTGTGAATTTTTTGACAGGTGAGGCACACATCACAAAACCACCCCATTTGATGGCTGACGTACTAAAAGTAAATTTACTTTGTTCAGATGATTTTCATATATGCCTCCGCTGAGAGCATTTTAATGCATTCAAATAATAGACTGCAGTCACTGTGTAAAATATACCCCCATCAATTAAAAAAGCATTAGCACTGTAAACAACACACAACTTACAGAATTGCAGACACAAGTTTGTACAACCAATTGTCAAATCAGAACCTTAAAACCATGTATTATTTAGTTCTACAAGTCAGTCAGTGTGCAACATTCACTATCAAGACAAACAAGGAAAACTAACAAGGCAGCTTGCCATGTCATGGTAAGAAATTGACAGTTTTACGTCCATTGAAAGAGATGTAGCCTTGCCTTAATTAGTTGAAAGAAGGAAACGTGACCAACAATAGTTTGTTCACAGCGCTACCTTCCATTTTATGAATTCCTTGCTGCGTTCGTTTACTGTCTTTCTTCAAAATGTCCAGTGTTCGTGTTATTCTACCGTCCTTAACAATTGAACATGTCTCTTCTTGGGATCTTACTCTAAAACGTCTTTTCCTCAGGTCGCATATAATATCTGATTATAAGTCAACTTATAATGTGTAATGGGGAGAAATCAATTCAACCAGGGCATATTCATAAGTTTAAATAACTTTACAGAGAAACAGCTGATAATAAAGGTGTATGGCCTCACATGATTGTCATATTTATAAGAATATGTAGAAGGGAAGCTGGTCGCAAACTGGTGACCACACACACCACAAGTGAGCGTCTTAGGCCTTATGCAAATGAATAATAAAGCACCCGAGGAGGCAGAGAAAATTAATTATGAATTTTGCCTTTCTAAAACATTGCAAACAACTACATTTACCCACATTATAAGGTCTATTTTTATGATCTTCTAAATATACTGTCAATTAAAACTCATAAGCACACTACTATCTTTAAAATTGATTTTAAAAGGCATCAATAAATCGCCTCCTTATCAGAGTTAGTGTTTGTATTTTGACTGTCTGCTGCTGTTGGCTAATTAAAATAGAACCCTATAATACAAAGAGGAATTTGTTTCCTGGAAATGTTGAATATGATAAATAAAAGTTAAGAGGGGATTTATCTTTGGCCACCAGAATATTTACAACTTCACAGGAATAGCAACACTTTTTAGTTGCACCATGCAGTTTCAAGCTTCTCAAAATCCTTTTTAACATCTGGAACTTATTTAAATACTGCATTCCGGAAGATAACTTCCAGTTTTAGTTTTTTTTTAATAAAACATGCAAGTTAGAAAAACAATCTGATTGCCTGGACAAATAACTATTTTTTGATATAAGTACATATCTGAACTAATGTTTTGGATTAATTCTTCAGCACACAGTATGCAGGGCAGCATGTGAACTATTGACTGGAGCACCTTCCGAGCACCCAGCACAAAGGAGGGGGTAGTGAGCTCTCTGACCAGTGGACTTTAACTGAACCCGACACAAAGGGTCTCTACAGGATCGTAAATAGATCGGAGCATCCGATCAGAATTTATGGAGGATACGAAAGCTGGAGACAGCAGAAGGAAGTCATAATTAGATAATGTATACATCTCATGCAGGGTGAGGGAACCCATTGTCCAACACAATGGAAGACAGTTGTAGGGGTAACATATAGGTCTTAATGTGAAAGTCCTATAAGAACTGGCAACTTGCAGCAAGAACTTTGAACTGGTTTCCGATTTGGTTCCTGAATTAGTTTCTGAGTCTAACATGGCTCCATGAGAGAAGGTAGCGTTAAGCTTTATACCTCTTGACTGCAAGAAGATCCTGTACCCTGCAATAAACGAACATCAAAGAAAGCTCTGTGTTCAGTTTTCAGGACTCCTGCTGATATTGGCCTGCTGGAATTCAGAACTGGGCAGACACATGGCAAATTACATTTAACAGAGAAAAGTGTAAGGTACTGCACGCAGGCAATAAAAATGTGCATTATAAATATCATATGGGAGATTCTGATTTGAAGAAGGAATCTATGAGTTTATGTTGACTCAGAAATGTCTTCATCTAGACAATGTGGGGAAGCTATAAAAAATGCCAACAAGATGCTTGGATATATTGTGAAAAGTGTCGAATTTAAATCAAGGGAAGTAATGTTAAAACTTTACAATGCATTAGTAAGACTTCATCTAGAATATTGTGTTCAGTTCTGGTCACCTCGTTACAAAAAGGATATTGTTGCTCAACAAAGAGTGCAAAGAAGAGCGACCAGAATTATCCCAGGTTTAATAATATTTTTTGTATTATCTAATAAACTGCTATGATATTTTAACCTACCTTGTTGTGGTTGAGGGTGTTTTGTGTGTTCATTGTAATTCCTCGATCTTATACATGTCATTAAATAAAATTATTATGATGAGTTCTTAATTAACGTGAATGAATATTCTGATTATTTAACAGATAACTAATATATTGTCTGTGTTTAGTCGGTGATCTAATATGGTAATGGTCATATAGTATTCATTCAAGTTGATTATCTATTTTAACTATTGTAATTATTCAAATGAATTAATTGGTTAAATTAATTATTAAACAAACTAAAGTAATTAGCCCCACATTTGTTTATGTTTAGCCTGTTTGTTAATGACACACATCTGTATTGTAATTGCTTATAAAGCCCACACTTTGTTTCCTAAAGGTAACTAGGTGTGATTCTAGGTTTATTTTCAGTCTGAAACAATTCTATAACAATGCACTATAACATTATACAGCCACAGACAAAAGTATTGGCACCCTACTTAATACAATCATTTAGTAAATAGTAGCCACTAATTAATATGACAAAGTTCAAAATACACACTTTCTGGTAGTTTAACAAACAATCTTTATAAAAAAAAAACACTTAAGCAATTTCAAATATTTGTTCATGACAAAACTATTGGCACCTTTACAACAAAAGAATAACGTTTTGGCAACACTACAGATGATGGTCAAGAAAAAGTTTAGATTCATGTTTAAGAAAAGCAGTCATAGCAAAGTAACAAAGGAAATAGCTACAGAACAATACCAAAGAAATATGGAATACCAAAATCCACAATCCAAACAAAAATCAAGAAGTATGACTGAAAAATTCAACTGAAATGCTTGAAAGAAGTGGACATCCAAAGTAAATTAGGCTACAGCACGTAGGAGAATCATACAAGCAGCTAAAAAAACAATCCAAGATTAAAGGCCAAGGACTTAAAGAAAGATTTAGAAGAATGAGGTATAACAGTGCATGAACGAACCGTACAAATGACACAGAACACAGAAGAGTTTTATATACACAGACCTCACTACAAACCACTTTTAAATAACATTCATAAAACAATCCATCTTAAATAAGCCAAGAAATATGAACAGGAATCTGAAGCATTCTTCAACAAAATTATTTGGTCCAATGAGTCTGAGATATAACTAGGGCTTCTGATTTTCGGTTTTAACCAATAAAACCTGATCAAAAAAACCCTGATACAAAAAAAGCTTTATTACAGTTAAGATACTGAAGATTTAAAACAGAATTTTGGCGAAATGTACAAAAAAATACCTACACACAAAAACACCAGAAGAATGTGCCTGTGACCATAGGGATTTCGTTGTGGGAGACAGAAAAGGAAAGAAGGTACAACTTAAGTGTGCAAGTACTGTCCAGTTACTACTATACATATTTTGACAGAAAAAAGTAACCAAAAACACTAATTTCATACAGTATATAAAAAAACAAAAGCCCAGAAAAAAACAATTTACATAAAACTCGAAAATAGCTAAAAAATAAGCACCGAAAAATACAATTACTAAAACCTGAAAAACAGAAGCCCTAGATATAACTTTTCCCCCAAAATGGACAACAGTATGTTTGGAGAAAAAAGGGCAAAGCCTTAAAAGAAGAAAACCTTGTAACATGGAGGTGGTTTGATCATGGACTGGAGACATTCATGTGATTGAAGATCGAATGAATGCAGCCAAGTATCAAAACATTCTACCATCTGCTTGTAGGCTGATTGGCACACAGTTTATCTTCCAACATGACAACAACAACAACCCAAAGCATATAGCTCAGTCAACTCTCGAATTCTTGAAGAAACCGAAGATAAACGTTCTGTAATGGCCTTCATAATCACCAGATCTCAATCCAATAGAAATGTTTAGGATTGGTCTGAAAAAGCTGTATCCAAGCACTGTGTATCTAATCTGTCTGAGCTGAAGGAAATATGCAAGACAGAATGGGCCCATTTTTCACCAGCATGATGTAGCATACTGGTTAAGAATTATCATAAACATCTGAAAGCTGTAATAAAAGCAAAAGGAGACACACAGAATACTAAAGCGGTGGTGCCAATACTTTTGTCATGAACAAATATTTGAAACTGCTGAAGTGCCATATTAATTAGTGGCTAATGTTCACTAAATGCTTGTATTTCATATATTTTCTTGAATCAAATGTTTTGTCTGCAGTTGTAACAATGGCAGGGTTTCATTCTCTCCATTGTCGTGAGAATGTGACGCAGCACGCACATATGATGCACATTCCTCGCACTATAGGAAGTGTGCTACCAAAACTTAAAAGGGTGAGTAAAACAGCCTTCTCACACTAAAAAGCTGTGCAAATTGGCAATAAACTTTGTTTTTGGGGTTTTTTTTGCAAGGAAACATGTCAGTTTGTGACGTACACTTGCACAGCTTTCTACTACTGTATAACTAAATGCCATACCAAGCAAATAGGAAAAAAATAAGCATACAGCACCAGGGGTTTAGAGACCGTCATTCAGTATTTTTTTATGTGACACCATTTATTCAACGCTTCAAATTATTGCCATTTGACTCATAAAATGATAGTGCTTTATAGTTAGTTGTTTTATAAGCAAGGTTATAATAAAAATACTGAAGCTAGTACAAGTTCAAAAAAAAATGCAGCCCTTTGCAATACATACATAAATAAATAAATAAATAAATAAATAAATAAATAAATAAATAACAAAGTCATTTGCAAAGCACATAAAGACAGCTGATTGTTTTAAGCCTAGATGTTTCTGTGCCTTAGCAATAAGATGCAATTCATTGTACACTAGCTTTAAGTAGCACCCATACTGGATTTTAGCTCAGTTGACTACCATAAGGATCAGAATTGCTGAAGCTATGGTTCTGTAGGAAAACTTGTATATATTATATTTGTATGTGTATGATAGGTTTATAATAAATACATATGCAGTCAAAAATGGAATGCTATGGAATGTTGGTATTTATTTATTTTATTTGTGTTTGTATTTGTGTAATGCTATGTCTGGGGTTTTTTTTCACCTTGCTTTTTTATTATATTTTTTTGTTGTCCAAATGAGGCAGGCTACACTCAGCACCATTTAAATATATCTTCCCGTATTTTAATAATATTTCTCTCCCTAATAGAAAACTTAGTGGAAATCAAAATTATCTGAAAAGTACTACAAAAATTGCTTAAAACAAATGTGAGACTTATTTTTATTTTTCCATGGAAACACCGCCAGATTGTTCCAAAGACTTCTCCTGCTCAAAACTTTTCAGGTGTGTTCTAAGTATCAATACCACTTTTTTCGCTTCCTTACTGTATGCACTCTGTTGGCTTTCCATTCGATTTTGATTTCAGATTTCTCATTTTGTTGACTTTAAAATAGGAATTAATACTACAGCAGTCTGGAAGACTATCAAACCCAAACACAACAACACTTTAGGCAATTATTAATCCAAATGTTCTGCTTTCATGTATATATCAAGAATTCAGTGAGGGTCACATGACAACTTGGAAGGAATTAATACCATTGAAGTAATGTACAGTATAACATTTCCATATGCCATGAGTACTAGCTCTGCCACATATCACACCTCAGTAACGACATACACTACAACACAATCTGAATTCCTAAAGAAACTTTGATGAATAGCCACCTTAATTGATGCATTATAACATCAACATGTGTCTAATATTTAATTTATTTCTTGTTCAATTCCCTATTATGTGTATCCTGTGTGATTCTTGTTATTTCAACAAAGAAATTGCTTCTGAAAAAGTTGCTTCTGAAAAAAGTCAGGAAGTACAGTAAATTGGATAGCTTAGTAGTGTAGCATAGGCTTCAGTGTGCAATGCCCCTATAGGCTTCGGTGTACAGCACAATGCTAATACGCTTGTGCTCTTCACATCCTTACAATCAGCCTTGGGGAAGGTTAGCATAGTAAATAATTACGTAAGCAGAAACAACAATAGGAAATCACACAAAACACAAATAGTAACTTTTTAAAAGAGCTACAAATGAAACATTAAGAAAAAGGAGATGATTTATAGTAAAACAAAACAGAATCTGTTATATAAGATGAAAATCTCTAGGCTGTATATGTTAAAAATCTGGAAGGCAGTACTGAAACAGCAATGAGAGCTCTAGTCAGGAGACCACATGTCATGTGAAATAGGGGATACTGGTAGTAGATGGGTTTTGTTGAGTTATTACTTGTGTCCATGTGTGGTCTCATTTTTAAGCATCTGTGCTTCAGCTGTGTTTGTTTTGACATTTTTGTTTCTCAGTCATTAATACTCAAGGTCATGCTCTTGGCCTGTATTTGAAAACTAGACTAAATGTTTAAAAAGCACCTGTTACATCTGGACTGCGATTTGTTTGAATGCAGTCTCTGAAAACCACAACAGTGCAATCTGAAAGCTGTACACTCCCCTGTGTTGAGTCCACTAGAGGGGAGCCATGAAGCTTGATGCTGCCATCTAATGAGAGCCAGGGGAAGTGCATTTGGCAACTTTGTAGGAAACAGGCATCAATTGTGTTACATTGTGATGTACCCCGTAACAGAGGGGTGACTGAAATAAAGTCATGTTTTGATGCCCAGTTTAATTTCTTACACGTTCATCTTGTTTACAGAAGAGAAAGGAACAAAACATCTTGGTAGCAGTGGCGCTGCTCCTGTTTAATTTTAGATGAATGTAATATATATAAAATAGTTTTTTTTTTCATTAATCTACACATCCTACCCCACAACTTCCAAGTGAAAAAAATATTCTAGAAATTTAAGTGGCCTCCACCTGACCCAAAGCACACAGCCACAGCTGTAATTGCTGCCAAAGGTGCTTCAACCAAGTATTAACTCAGGGGGGTGGAGTCTTATCCATTTATGATCTTTCAGTTTTGTATTTTTAATATATAATTTTTTTCTCAATAAAAACTTTTTTCCCCTTAACAGTGTGGAGTATGGTGTGTAGATAAGTGGAAAAAAATCCTCACTTAAATGCATTGAGGCACTGACACAACAAAATGTGAAAAAAGTTCAAGGGGGTGTAGACTTTCTAAAGACACTGTATATATATATATATATATATATATATATATATATATATATATATATATATATATATTTATATATAATGGCTGTTAATATGATTATTGACAATCTTTTAATAAAATAAATCATCAAGGCAAAATAAATTGATAATCTCGCAATAAATGTGGTTTCCATGCACAGAGTTTTCAGGTGACATCTTATTGGAGTGAAACTCTAAAGCACAGTGTTAAGCTCATGTAATAAAGCTGTGATTTGTAAATGCCTCGTGCCTGGTTGTTTAATAATGTGCTTTACTGCTCTTGCCCAAATTGTTTTTCAAATGTGCATTGGTGGGATGGCATGTCGTTAGTAGTTAGTAATATTTCAACTCCTTTATCACACTACTTATTAATTAAAGAAAAAATAAAATGATTAACCCAGAGGTATATAATGAAACTGTCCAACCCAGCTAGTGCAGATCACCATGGCTGAAAACCGGTGGAGACGTAGGATTATAGAGATCTGTGCCAGACCCTCCAAGTATGCTCCCAAGACTGTCTGGATTAGGAGCAGAGGACATATTCACGTGAAATGTGGGTTTCTATGTGAAAATGGGCGTGGATTTCCCATGTCATGCTCACGAGTAAATGAGATCCTCTCCAGCTGTTCTCCCAAACGTGCAAGCGCATCTCTGCGTCACGGGTAAATAGCCACACATGGAAACTCCCCCATTGTTTAAATGTAACTTTCAATCCACTAAAGTGATTGTAGCTAACAAAATAATTCTATTAGCTAAAAAGGTATCAAATTCTGATATTGAATTAATTTCCAATCCTTACTCTCAGTAAATTTGTTGCACTTGCACTTCTTAGAATATTTCACCTCAGCAGTATCTTCTGGGTTAAGGTGTGTTTACTGGCTGAAAGCATACCAGTCAAAATGAAGCAGCTGACTGTTCCACGACAGGAAAGAAGCTGTAGAACGGGTGGGAAAATAACCAAGGAAGTGCAACACTATCTGAAAGCATTAAAAATACATGTTTACAATAACATGTGTTTCTTTCAAAACTGCACGCTTGATACCTAGATAATGAATATAAATGTAAGTGCACATTAGTTATGCTTTAGGGAATTAATTTGTCATCTACAATTACTTTAACATCTTCATGGATTCTAAATCTGTTTTACATTAAGTTGTGGCACAGCAGGTCCAGAGTAATAAAAACAGTCTGTTTTAAATCATAAACACAAAATCTTTTTAGAAAAATACTGCAGAAGTATCAGGTTTCTTCTTCTGCACTACTATACTGCTTTTTGCCTGACTCAGGAAAGTTATGTCGTCCATTGTACATTCCTGGCAGTTACATCTATTATACCACCCAAATACTGAAACAAAGAGGTCAGAAGATCTACAGACAAAACTGTACAGCTCTTGATTATGAGAGACGAAAGTAACAAATAGTAAATAATATAATGCAATCTCATCTATTAACAACACAACAGCATACCTTAAATTGAAATTCAGTTTACTCTAGGTGCGGAAGTTCTTTATTTGAGCTGTGTACAAAAAAACTGCTTCCCTTAAATTGAAATTCAATTTACGCTAGGGTGCGCTAGATCTTTATTTGAGCTGTGTACTTTTGCTACACAGTTTATTTAAATATGTTTTATTTGAACTGTAGAAGCACAAAGTGTCAATCATTCCCCTCAGCCTCGCCCACTTCCATCGAGGAAATTGGGACTTGCTCTTGCTGTCTGCCGACACGTTCAGCCAATCACAGCTAACTTTAGATGGAATCTAAAACACTCAGACAAGTTCTGGATGGGGGCTTCGAGCTTTACAGAAGGACCGGGCTGAAGTTAGTTACTTATTCCAGATTCGAGGGCTGAAGTTAGTTACTTATATCAGATTCGAGGGCTGAAGTTAGTTACTTATTCCCTATTCGATGCTAAAGTTAGTTACTTATTCGCACAGTTACGTATTGAATATTAGCTCACATTCTAAGGGGAAAATCACATAGATAGTCTGGATGTGCCATCTCAAGTAGGGTACCATTTTAAAGCTTGAGCATTTCTCTTCAATGTAAAGTAGATTGCAGGATGGCACAAGTAGGCATTCACAGGCTATGTCGTGAAATATGCACACCCCCCCTTCTTTTCCTGCATATTAGCACACATTGTGAGGGCTTTGCCACCTCAAGCTGTGCGTGATGTTGGTTAAGCAATTGTCTTGAGAATAGAGTATGGTGCATAGTGGCATGTACCGTACTATTAAGTGCTATTTAGTATGAAAATTAGAGTATTTATTATACATTGTAAGAAAAAAAGGCCTTGTTTGATAACAGATATTTAAATAAAATGTCACATGTTGTTCTGAACTAAGCAACAAATACAGTATGTGAAATATAGTTATTTATAATAAACATTTAAAGGTACAAAATCATTTAACTTATGAACATATGTCTTGTGTTCTTCTTTGAATGAAATTTTATATGACACAACACCACATATGTTATCAAGTAGTAGCCTGGTTCGTGCAATGCACCACATTTCAAAAATATATTTTGTTGTAGACTTTAATCCACATTAATGGAGAGTAGAAGAAATGAAACAAACATTTGTACAAATATTAAAAAGTAAACTAGTGGAAAAAAATACCAAAATCATAAATGAAAGTTCAGATAGCACAATCTATTCATAAATCAATGTTTCAAGGATCTTAGATGTTAGTCTTGGTTTAATTTAATTTTGTTTCAAAGTATTACTGTTATTGATCCTAGCACAGAAAAAAATACACATAAATAAAATAACATAAAAAGTTTAGTCAAAAGTCATTTTATAGTATGATGCAGTGAGATTCTCAAATTTTATTATTTTTGTATTTATTAAATATTTACTGCCCAAACAACATCAGATATGAGCCTGAAAAGTCCACATTAGTGTATACTGACTGAAAATATCAAACCAGCAAAGAACGAAACAGAAAAGAGACAACTTCTTCAGTCTTTGAGTAAAGCGATATAATCAAATTGCGAAATGTGCTTTGAGCAAATGCACAGTTCCTGCACAGATTTTGAAGATGTTGCTGAATCAGCTATTTTACATTTGTCTCTGTCTTTGCTGCCTCTTCCTTACTGTTTTGTTCTTTGTTTGTTTGATATTTTCCATTTTGCAATTTGAGCAAAATAATTCATAATAAATGCTCTAATTTTCATGCTAAATAGCACTTAATAGTACTGTACATGCCACTATGCACCATACTCTATTCTCAAGACAATTGCTTAACCTTCAACATCACACACAGCTTGAGGTGGCAAAGCCCTCTGAGGGGAATAATTGACACTTTCTGCTTGCACAGTTCAAATAAAACGTATTTAAATAAACTGTGGAGCAAAAGTACACAGCTCAGATAAAGATCTAGCGCACCCTAGCATAAATTGAATTTCAATTTAAGGGAAGCTGTTTTTTTTGTATACAGCTCAAATAAAGAACTTCCGCACCTAGGATAAATTGAATTTCAATTTAAGGTATGCTGTTTTTTGTCCTTGAATAAATTGAATTTCAATTTAAGGTATGCTGTTTTGTTGTTAATAAACACATGTTATGTTAATAGAGGTTACCTTTGATAATCAAAAATATTTTAATTAAAGTTTAATTAACAATAAATAAAGGGTCAACGTGAAATATATATATATATATATATATATATATATATATATATATATATATATATATATATAATTTACAATAAAAAAATGTAAATTGTAGAAAAGAGTTTGAGGTTGAAAATGAACTTATTGTTTAAACTATTAACAAACTACATGTGCATATTTTTTAGTCCTTAAATAAAACGTTTGAGTTCTTTTTTTGTTTGTTTACTTGTTTGTTTGTTTTTGTTTAGTTTTACTTTCACCAAAAAAATGCATTTTTTATTTTAAATAAATCTGTCGCATTTTGTTGACATTTTTGCACAATTAACATTTTCCAGAAGAAAAACATTTAAAAAGAGTACAAAGCGTTTTTTGTTTTGTTTTGCAAATGTTTTGTAAATGCTTAAGTCTCAAACGTAATTACATTTGCACAAAATTAACACTGCTTACCTGCTGAATCTGCAGAATTTTCACACATGCTTTATGGAACTGCCTGAAAGAAAGAATATTACCGACATTTTAATTCTTTGTAATATGCACCAAAACTGAATGAGGCTGTTTTACCGACTATATTATGTCAATGGATTTGAACTGCCTGATGCAGTTCACCTAAATTCTAGACCGAACATACGGTAGGTACATGTATTTATGTTAACTTTTTTGTCATGTAATTTGTCTTTTTTTCTAATAGCATTTGCTTACAATATCATTAAATAATATTAACAATATTATATTACAGAATATCTATAGCATCTCTAACAAAATGAAATTCCGTTTGAGAGTGCATGCTACAGTAAACCCAAACCATAAATTCAGTTCAGATTTTAATATTTATACATTGCAAGTTAGTGTTTTTTTTCTGTTGTGTGTGTACATGTGTAAAAAGAGTATATATTGTTTTTATAAAAGCCAGTGTATTCTCATTTTAATAATATACAGTCAAAGAAAATAAATAAAACTATTAAAAGTTGGTACCACAGACAAAAATTTGGAATTTTACAAAGGAACTACTCATAATAATACCATCAGTCTTCCTCAATTAATAGGTTTACCTTTATTAATAATAATAATAATAATAATAATAATAATAATAATAATCATCATCATCATCATCATCATCATCATCATCATCATCATCATCATCATCATCATCATCATCATCTGATAAATAAAACCAAATACTCACAGTCCTGAGCTTGGTGATCCTGCTGCACAGGCTGGTCTTTCTTGCCGTCTAATTTGTATCTTTCTGAAAGTTCTTCTCTGACGCTCCTCCCATGCACCCACGTACAAATCTCCTTTATTTGGTACTTCTCCAAAATAAGTATCTTAAACACGCTTCAGCAACTACAAGCAATATATCTTACCCTATACTTAATACTGAATATTGCACTGTAATTTTTTATCATATCTTAAAAAAAATAACTTGAGTCTGTGAATTACTTCTAACCCAATAATAAAATATATATCATACATTATGTACATTATGTACATACGACCGTCAATCGATTTTGTTTAGTATACTAAAAGATAAAACAAATATATGTATTCACTTTCATTTTTCCACCAAAAATAAATACATAAATACATAAATAATAATAATAATAATAATAATAATAATAATAATAATAATAATAATAATAATAATAATTTGGACATATCAGTCTGATAATTTCTTTGGATTCCTTTATAGATGTGAAACAAAATAATATATATGCATTCCAAGCTGTGTCCGGGCAAGCAAAGTATAATGGATTAAGATAGTGGGTTCAGAAACCTGTCTACACTGCTCTCTAAATAGAAACAAGCATCCGTTATTATAATAACCACCAGATGGTGATGATGTTTTTACTGCACACCTTGAACTTTATTCTCTTTCTTATTCATGTTATAGACTTTGTCCACCTTACAGAATGTTTTTTTTTATATTTCTCATTATAAAGTATAACCTATTTGTAATGCATTCTGCTGTGGAGAGCCATAGCTTTCTAATGACATCCTAGATTTCGATAAAATAAAAAAAAATTACATAATGTAGAGATGGTACGTTTTCTCATGCTTTTTATTATCAGTATAAGTATTTTGTTTAGTTTTATGTACTGCCCATTTGTTTCATGAAAATAAGGACATTTGTTTTATAGGTTGAAAAGTTTTGAAGGTGTAATTTAGCCATAAGGATAATTTCATTTATATAAAAGCCATTTCGAACAGTAAAAAAAAAAAAGTTTTCAACTTTCATTTTGTTATTAATCATCATAGAAATAAAGGAAACACAATCTTTACAAAATATTCTGCAGTACACACAGTTCCAAAATAGATGAGACATATAGTTATTACAAAAACAGCTAAGTACAATGTCAAATTTTAGTTTTCTGAAATATTTTTAAAAGGGTAATATTGATGTATAATTGTGTAGGATACTTCTTTGATTTTATCAGTCGGTATGTATTACATAAAGTCAATTTGCACAAGTCAATATCATCTCTCAGGTCACCCCAGTATGCTGTAGCATAAGGAATAGAAACAACATTCCTTAATAAACATTTCACGGGGCAGAGCTAGGCCACCTGCTGTAATGTTTAGAACATAAAGTTAGTAACAAATAGAACATATAAAGAGAGAGGCTCCGTCCTTTGAAGGCCCTACACATATAAAGGGGGGTTCCATCATTAAGGAGACCCGACAAACAGGAGGGGGGCCACCATCTTTGAGGTGACCCGACATACAAAGAGGGGCACCATTTTTGAAGTTACTTGACATACGAAGAGGCTTGCGAACCAGAAAGAAAACAAAGTTAGTAGATGTTAGAACATATAGAGCGGGATGTTCAAAAGCCCAACATTATAGAAGGGGGGTTCCGTTGCTGAGGAGACTCGACAAGCAGGAGAGGGGTCACCGTCTGAGGAGACCCGACAAACAAGAGGGGTTCCACTGCTTGGGGCCCTCACATAAATAGAGGCATCAGAACCTGAAAGAGAAGACGACAAGAAATCATGCATGCTAAAGGACGGGTTTGGCCAGGGGTCCCCTCTGACTCACGGAGAACCCTCCTCTATGAGGTTAATGAAGCGATGCTTAACAAAGGGTTGGAGAAAGTGGAATCACTAACCCCCCAAAGGATGGACCCCCGGCTCCCCGCTAAAGACATTTATGAGAAGAAAAAGGAGAACCACCAATGCATATAGAAAAGAAGAAATGAGAGAAAACACTTAACACAAAAAGAAAGAAAACACTTAACATGACACAGGGGTTAGTAACTGTACCCTACTGACTATGTGAAGACCCTCCGCACAGTGGAATGGAAAAAAACCCCTTTCATTTTTATTTCTTTTTAGGAGGAAACCTTTGGTGGCCCAGGCGGATAGGTCGTCCCCACTGTGGACATACTAGCAATAGACTGATGGGCAGATGCTATTTCGGCTGGTGAAGAATGAATGTAAGCTTCGACTGCTGATGAGGTCCAGCGTCCCATATTTTTTATTAGATACTGGTTAATCTTTGCTCTTACTGCTGAAGTGGCTGCCCCGATTCTGAATGAATGCGGAGTGTAGAATTGCGGGGGAAGACCTGCTCTGGAAACCAAAGTGGAGAGCCGAGAACAAAACCAATGTCTTGAGACAACAGTCCCGCTTGCATTGATGAATAGGGGGTCAGAAGGAGACTTGGGTTTACGTTCTGTAATGTATTTCAGCATGGAAGCATATGGGCATAGAGGATAGTTTGTTTTTTTTGTTTATTTGTTTGTTTGGTTTTTTTTACAATGGACTGGCTTGAATTGAATAACAAAGGGTCAGAGGATGAAATGGCCTTGCGTTCTGCAATGTACTTCAGCATGGAAGTGTAGGGGCACAGAGGAGAGATGATTTTTGAAAGATGAATACATTGTCCTTGCCGCAGCTGATCCGTTTTTGAAATCCGAAGGAACAGGATGAAATAGGAATCTTGAATGAGGTTCAGGTCACTGCGGCGGATACCTAGAGTAGAAAAGCTGGAAACAGAAGGAACTGTATATTCAGAGCATCTCAAAACCCAAAAATACTGTTAGGCATATGATTTCCATAGTTAAATTGTCAAATGGAGAAAAGCAGCCTTGGCAGAGAAAGTAATCAAGTTGCCTAGAATGACTACAGAGATAGCCAGACGAGCAGGTGGAGCCGGACAGCACTTGGAAATTCCTTGCAATAGGAGACGAACAACTGGGATTCATAGTATAGTTGGAGAAGCGATAGACATCAAGCGAAATTGGTGTTGAATTCCTGACAAATAGGATTTGATAGTAGCTGGTGCCAGATGTAAAGATTCTTTTGCATGAACTATGAAAGCCATGATCCAATTCTGGTTAAATGGAGTCGGATTAATCCTGCTTTCGGAACAGAAAATCAATAGGTGGTCCAGCCTGTGAAATAAGAGGGGTAATGGAAGTAGCAAGTGCTGCAGCCATGTATGCTCGCCCTGTATTGAGAAGTCTGCTGATAGATAGGGTCAGTTAAAAATTAGCTGACTGAACTGGGATGTCACTGCTGGAGTTGGCAGAGCTGTAGGGACCAGACTAAAATCTTAAAATTGGCATAGTAATTGCTTAATAACAGGTGAACTGGAATGATAATATGAATTGTAGATTTGTTTTCGCACATGAAAAGTATTCATTTCTTTGATCAAAAGATGACCCCATATATGTGCTGCTCCAACTGTTGGGTATATTTGAAGAGCTCTGGATTTTAGATGCAGTAATAGGTTTTCAATTTCTAGTGACAAAAAAAAAACAAACACTAGAAACCATTAATTGTTAAAAAACCCTCCAAATCTCTTAAATGAAGCATTCGTAAATAAGGCCAGTTGGGGAGGTGTGGAAATGAAATCATCATAGAATATAGAACAGGTCGATCCAATGTTGAATGAGAGCCAACCACATTTAATTGTTTTTTCTAGATTCTGATGAAATATTAATGTAGGAATCCAAGTTTTTTGCTGTTGATGAATTACAAATTAAAATGGTCCAGCAAAGAAAGTGATGTGTGTTTCTTGATCTGAAAGTTTTGAACAGGGGAACGAATATAGTCGAGTTTAGATACAGAGGGCTTGCTTAAAACATCCACTGCCAGTATGATTCCTAGAAATTGCAGTGGCTAAACAGATCCATCACTAGATCTTGAGATATTAAAGTATTTGAGAACAGTAAAGATTGCAAATAAGGAGAGGTAGATGATGGCTCTTAAAGATCCCACACAGATGAAGACAAACAGCTGGAATGGAGTGTAGTGTTGAAGGAACGGATATCACACAATACTAATGTTGGATTCCAGATAAGTAGACTTTGATAGTGAAAGAGTCCTTGGAATGAACACTAAAAAGCAAGAATCCAATCTTGATTGAAAGGAGTTGAGGAAATCAATTTTAGTTCAGAAATTGTTGAGAAAAGTACTCCAGTTGGTGATGAGAGGGTGAGAGTAGGTGCCATGTATCCTGGGCTGAATTTAGGAGATTACTAAGGAAAGATTTAGTTGAATAGATGATTTGATTGTGAAGCTTCCAGAGGCGTTGGATGAGCTGCAGACTTTATGATGGAATCTGTATATCTGTATCTGAGCTGACCCACCGGCCATGTTATTATGAGTACCGGGAAAGTGGTGTCTTGAATAAAAAGAATTGGAAACAGAAATCCATATTAGACGACAGAGAGGTTGCATGACCAGTGACAAAGAGGAATGGTCAAGAGGTCAAGAAAAATTATACAAATGTCGGGGCAGATTTAGGCAGATTGAGACAATGTGTGCGGTGGATCGTATCCCTGCAGGCGTTTGCTCTGAGGTTGCTGCAAGACGTAGATTTGCTGCAAAACCTGTTGAACTGATTGGGAAAAATCTATGAATGCATTATCCATCGTGAGGTAAGAGGCTGCTTTCATTATTATTATTATTTATTTCTTAGCAGACGTACAGTCGTAAACAAATACATTTCAAGAATCACAGTACATCAATTATATTAATAGTTCTTCAATGTCTGCTGGCAGCTCCACACATTAATTATTAGCCTTTTAAAGTAAACATTTCAAACCAAGCTCCAGGTAATAATTATTTGATTAGAAAATACGTGGCTTTCTTACACAAGGCTATAGATACTGTAGCTTAAACACACAATTTGTGGTGTCATACTACCCTCTAGTGGTTACTATTAAACATGCATGAATCACTTCATGAAGCAAGAGGGTAAACTACAAGAATGAGTTGCAAAATATGAAACCAAGACAATTTCACCACGAGTAACTTTTTTCTTTTTCCAAAACAAGCTGGGGATCGAGTTGAATGAGAAATGAATCAAATTAACGTCCTACCCATTATGATTTTGTGTCTCAGTTACTGAAAGAAAGTAGCAATGAATCGCTTCAGCCAGGAGATAGTATGGAAACAGTGCAACATCATGATTGAGAGATCTACTGCCGATATGGGTGTGGAGAGACGAGGCTGTATTGGCATCTGCAATGGCGAGAAAGTAAACAGAATTGGTAAAGTTGATAATGTGCTGTTTTTTGACCCGTCCTAATAAAGTACTTCTTGTGCCCATTTAGAAATACTAAATTCAATTCAATGACAAATATTTCAACTAGAAGTATTTTTCAATGTCTTCTTGTGGTGGCCACGAACATGCTCCAATATTGTTGTACAAAAGATCTGGAGTTTCTTCAAATTTCCTGTGAGGCAGGAGATCAAGGACAGATGTCAGGAGACTCCTGACGACATTGGGAAAGTTGGCATGTCTGAAATATTTACTTAAAGCTGCCCTCTTGTATAACCAGACAGTTTGAATGACACAATAAGATTAAATACTGAAAAAAAGAAAGATGTATTTTTTATTTATTCTTGTTTTCATTTGGCTCTCTGGAGGAGCAATCCAACTAGGCATTCAAAAGTTGTAAAGGTCTCAAGCTTGCATGGAAAAACAAAAAACATTCAAAAAAAGAAACGTATAAAAGAGTAAATTCACTACCCTGCAGATTGCTGTGTTTGCCCAAGGTATTTGAATTTTTAATAAGCAACAATGACATTTGCTATATTCAGACATGGTACCTGCAAGTCACTTAACCCTTACCTGAGTAACACCTGTCATTCAGTCCTGGACCTCTTCAACCAGCAATTGTGACACGTATTTTGATCGTTTAGTAGTCTCCACCTCCGAAACTACCCAACCCATTTCACTTGTGAGCTGGATTTGAGCCCAGGTCTCCAGCAAAGAAAGGTACGAGAAGCAAGTAAATTGGCATTCTGTACAACCTAACCCCCCCTATAGATTTTTTTTAAAAAACTCTGAATCCTGCGATTGTAATCCTGTGATCTTGAAAATGCATGCTATAGTGAATAAGTGCCCATTTTAACTGGTGTCCAGCCAAGGTACAGGGAAATATCTAAAACCTGAAATTCAATGCCATTGCGTTGTCAGTGATTTAGGTGTAGTTGTTGTTGTTATCATGGCAGCTAAGGCATTACCCTCGCACACAACCTGGCTTTTTAGCCAAGTCAGTGAGAAAGAGTTTCTGGAGATAGACCAGGAATCCTTGAGTAATAGTCTGATTTATACCATTAGTGGAGCCATTGGTGCCTGCAGCCATGTGCACGCTCGGTGCGTACTTTTGGTTTGCAAAATGTCGTCTTCATAATTGTGGACTTGCATGTACAGTTGAAGTGAAACAGACATTTTAAGCTTATAGCTTATTATACTCTTTATTTAGTGTTAGTAATGAACAAACAGAAGCAGATACGTTTGGTTGAAGCTTCAAAAAGGGCAAAAATATCTCTTTTGATGATCTAGAATGTCAGATGAATCAGATGTTTCTGGCAAATACGTTGGCGGCATCGAATGTTGGTATTGCATGATTTGAATTCTGCTGCTCTTCCAGGATTGAGCATAGTAAGTGCACATTTAAAGTTTAATTGTATAAGTGTCTGTGGCAAAGCAAGAGTGTAGAGAGAGAAGGTATGGTGAGAGTGAGAGAAAGGAAAGTAAAACCGAAACTGAAAGTAAGCAATTGCTACGTGTGCAGGAAGCACAGTATTTGTTTGGTGTCGTGATTTGTTTTTGTTTTAACTTTTTATTTTGCTCGGTCAGCTGTGTGTTTTGTGAAAGTGTTTTGTTTCATTTATAAAAGTATATGGGTTTGGTGACCGGGGAACAGCTTAGCTGTCTGGTATAGTTTATAACGGAAATGTTTAGTTAGCACTCCTGGAAGGAGTTAGGTTTTTGTTTTGTTTATTTTGTTTTATGTTTAAAATAAATATACAGACCTGCCCTGTTTAAAAAAAAAACACCTACCTGTGCTTGTTTGAGTGCTGTTCTTTTATACAAAAAGACAATTGAACACGGTCCTGCATGTGGCAAGCTCAACCCAGTTTGTGACATATGGTGTCCTGCATGGGATAAACAACACCTCCAAGACTCAGGCCAGAGATGTTACTGCGGGTCCAGTTTTTTTTGTTTTGTTTTGTTGTTTTTGAATGAAGAGGATGGAGGAGGGCCTATGGTGCTTGCACTGTGCAAAGGTGGGAGACTACACCGGCGACTGTCCTTTCCAGGATGTAAAGGACGGGTTACCTACGCTCGTGGAGCTGGAGTGCATGTTGGATTTTTACCGTATGCCACTCAGGCAACCACAGAATTGGGGCTTGATGGCAAGCTGCAAGGTCTGGGAAGAGTGGTTATCCCACCACCCTGACCCATTCCCAGCGCCTTGGTTTTACTGTGAGTATTGTGGTGATCCCAGCCACCATTGGAAGGACTGCCCGGGTGACAGTTCAACAGAATGGTGTGGAATGTGTGAGCACTTTGGACATGGGTGGCGAGAATGTCGGGAGCCAGAGTCGGACAGATGGAAGTCAGAGCTCCTGATACAGGAAGTGCTGTCCCTAATGGCCGTGAGGGAGGAGCTGCCTGCCCAGAAGAGAGGGGGGCCTGAGCATCCAGCGCCCAGAAGGGGGGAGACCAAGCATCCACAGTCCAAGATGGGGAAGCCGGAGCACCACCCGGGGTTGCCTGCATACCCTTAAATCCCAGGATCCCAGATTGCTCCTCCATTCAGCAATCTGATACTGAACTAAAGTCTTCCCTTTGCAATCTCCTTGCTTCCACACAAAATGATATTGCCTCCACCCGCTCCTCCTACAGAACTGGCTGGTCCACCTTCATGACTTTCTGCAAGCAAAATCGAACATCCCCTTCACCCTTCAACCAGGATGTCATTCTATCTTTTCTCGTTCACGCAAAAGACAAGCTGCATCTCTTCCTGGGAATTCTCAAATCTTGTCTAGCTGGCATTCACCACTAGCACCACTCTCATACTGTACATCTCATCCCCTCCTCTCTCATCTATCCCTGTCGTTCGCCTTCTCCTTAGGGGATTATTATTATTATTTGTTTATTTAGCAGACACCTTTATCCAAGGCAACTTACAGATATTAGGGTGTGTGAACTATGCATCAGCTGCAGAGTCACTTACAACTACGTCTCACCTGAAAGACAGAGCACAAGGAGGTTAGGTGACTTGCTCAGGGTCACACAATGAGTCAGTGGCTGAGGTGGGATTTGAACCGGGGACCTCCTGGTTACAAGCCCTTACAAAGAGGAGAGTTGAGCCAGGAGATAGTGTGAATCAGGGACGAGAGCGAGGTCGCAGGAACAAAGGCCCGGAGATGGAAAACTGAAAGAAGGGACAGCGAAATCGAAACAGTAGAGATAACCAAAGGCAAAGAGATTCCATGACTATATCATCAAAAGGAGAACATTTGAGGATTTGGATTAGGTGCAAGAGAATATCAATAGTGATGGGGAAACAGGAAGAAGAAGGAGGAGGGGCACTCTTCATCATCCCCTTAAGGAGAAGGCGAACGGCAGGGATAAATGAGAGAGGAGGGGACGAGATATATAAGATGATAGTGGTTGTGAATGCCAGCTAGCCTGATAAGATTTTACAGTACCCAGGGAGAGGTGCAGCTTGTCTTTTGTGTGAATGAGAAAAGATAGAATGACATCCTGGTTAAAGGGTGAAGAGGATGTTTGATTTTGCTTGCAAATTGTTGTGAAGGTAGACTAGCCAGTTCTGTAGAAGGAGCGGGTGGATGGGGTGAGGGCGGCGGCCATATAATTTTGTGCGGAAGCGAGGAGATTGCAAAGGGAAGACTTTAGTTCAGTATTCAGTGCTGAATGGAGGAACAGTCAGGGGAAAAGGATGCAGAGATGTCAACAACTCTGGCCGTAGCAGCTACTATTTTGGAGGTTCTGCTACAGCGCTATATCGAAGGGGTATAATACTACATTATGGATACTCCCTGAACATTTATGACATTATTTCAATACCATGTGTGTGTTTTCCTGTTTAATTTTTTTAATTAATTAATTGTTCTTAATACTGTATTTCACTGACAGTTTATTGTGGCATTTTAACTGACATACTAAAAGCTCTGAGCCAGGTTGCTTAGTAACTGGTTTAGGGGTCCTTCAGAAACTGCTGCACAAATGTCGCCTTGCTATCATTATCAATCGCCCGTTTACTTGGTTGCTTATTAGTTATTAAAATAGGAATCACAAATCAAACAAAAAATGTAACTCTCCTCAATCTAAAAGATCAAGGTTGGCTTGTCAGAAATATAGAGTGGAATTTACCACAGAATGGTCATGCATTAAAAGAAGTGGAGTGTCTCAATCTCATGTCTACTGTGAATACTGCCGGACAGACTTCTCTGTGAAACATGGTGGGCATCATGACTGTATCACTCACATAGGGGGTAAGTTTGCTGTTATTTTTGCTGTTAAGTGCAGGTGTCATCTGTGCAGCTTGGCTTGGAGAAAAAAAACAGCCATGGCCTTCTGATAATCATATTCGGAAACTTGAAGTCAGTAAACCTCCAGGCTGTGTTTCAAACACTCACGTCTTTGATATTTAACAAGTTTGATTTGCCTTACATTGACACTTCAACACACTTAATTCATGCAAGCGAACTGAAAACTGATCATTGGTGGAAGTGTCAAAATAAGTGAAAATACTCTCCCATATGGATTATTAAGAGCATTATACTTCTTCATTGGTAATTTACGCTATTCACATTGTATAATCGTTAGTTACACAAAGCATTTCCTTTACAGTTACAAATCAATCAACCTATTATTTATTTTTTAAAGGTTGTAAACATAACATGGTCAGTGTTGTACAGGCAGGGGCTGTACCTAGGGTCCTTTACCCATTCCAGGGCTCTACGTTTAGATTTTTAACTACTGGCCCCTTGGGCCACTGAGCTAGTGTTTTTACTGGCCCTGATGCAATTTTATCTGGCCAAATATATTTATATATTTTTTCATGATGGTTTTTATTTTCAGTATTGTGATGGAAGTTCTTTAATCCCAGTTCAAGGATTGACTCAGTGAGAAGACGTTGTGGTTTAATCAAACAGCTTTAATAAGTTTGCAAACTGGAGCGTTCAACATAGTAACACAGACTCTGTTAGCAATAGCAGAATCGCACACTTTGCTAGCATTTGTTCACCATTATATAGCCGTTCTGATGTTTGCATAAACAGGAAATTATATAGACAGTACATATAAGGCATGGCTATACAACAGAAAATAGAGGCAATCACCATATATGTATAACACAGCATTCTATAACAGAAACTACAGACGTGCTCAAATTTGTTGGTACCCTTACAGCTCATTGAAATAATGCTTCATTCCTCCTGAAAAGTGATAAAATTAAAAGCTATTTTATCATGTATACTTGCATGCCTTTGGTATGTCATAGAATAAAGCAAAGAAGCCGTGAAAAGAGATGAATTATTGCTTATTCTACAAAGATATTCTAAAATGGCCTGGACACATTTGTTGGTACCCCTTAGAAAAGATAATAAAGAATTGGATTATAGTGATATTTCAAACTAATTCGTTTCTTTAATTAGTATCACACATGTCTCCAATCTTGTAATCAGTCATTCAGCCTATTTAAATGGAGAAAAGTAGTCACTGTGCTGTTTGGTATCATTGTGTGCACCACACTGAACATGGACCAGAGAAAGCAAAGGAGGGAGTTGTCTGAGGAGATCAGAAAGAAAATAATAGACAAGCATGGTAAAGGTAAAGGCTACAAGACCGTCTCCAAGCAGCTTGATGTTCCTGTGACAACAGTTGCAAATATTATTAAGAAGTTTAAGGTCCATGGAACTGTATCCAATCTCCCTGGGCGCGGCCGCAAGAGGAAAATCGACCCCACATTGAACAGAAGGATAGTGCGAATGGTAGAAAAAGAACCAAGGATAACTGCCAAAGAGATACAAGCTGAACTCCAAGGTGAAGGTACGTCAGTTTCTGATCGCACCATCCGTCGCTTTTTGAGCGAAAGTGGGCTCCATGGAAGAAGACCCAGGAGGACTCCACTTTTGAAAGAAAAACATAAAAAAGCCAGACTGGAATTTGCTAAAATGCATATTGACAAGCCACAATCCTTCTGGGAGAATGTCCTTTGGACAGATGAGTCAAAACTGGAGCTTTTTGGCAAGTCACATCAGCTCTATGTTCACAGACGAAAAAATGAAGCTTTCAAAGAAAAGAACACCATACCTACAGTGAAACATGGAGGAGGCTCGGTTATGTTTTGGGGCTGCTTTGCTGCGTCTGGCACAGGGTGCCTTGAATCTGTGCAGGGCACAATGAAATCTCAAGACTATCAAGGCATTCTGGAGCGAAACGTACTGCCCAGTGTCAGAAAGCTCTGTCTCAGTCGCAGGTCATGGGTCCTCCAACAGGATAATGACCCAAAACACACAGCTAAAAGCACCCAAGAATGGATAAGAACAAAACATTGGACTATTCTGAAGTGGCCTTCTATGAGTCCTGATCTGAATCCTATCGAACATCTATGGAAAGAGCTGAAACTTGCAGTCTGGAGAAGGCACCCATCAAACCTGAGACAGCTGGAGCAGTTTGCTCAGGAAGAGTGGGCCAAACTACCTGTTAACAGGTGCAGAAGTCTCATTGAGAGCTACAGAAAACGTTTGATTGCAGTGATTGCCTCTAAAGGTTGTGCAACAAAATATTAGGTTAGCGGTCCCATCATTTTTGTCCATGCCATTTTCATTTGTTTTCTTATTTACAATATTATGTTGAATAAAAAATCTAAAGCAAAGTCTGATTTCTATTAAATATGGAATAAACAATGGTGGATGCCAATTACTTTTGTCAGTTTCAAGTTATTTCAGAGAAAATGGTGCATTCTTTGTTTTTTGTGGAGGGGTACCAACAAATTTGAGCACGTCTGTATGTCCTTTGGGGACAGTCATGAGACAGTTTGCATAAAAAGCAGAATTGCGCCCATATGGTGGTTTAAACTGGTTATTTAAAAGTTATTTGTGGTTTCCAACAGAGTTGTTTATTTTACTGTGATAGGTCCGTCCGGATGAGGTGATTGATGGTGAGTCTGATTGGTTGTTGCTACCTCTGTCGGTGGGGGATGGTTTCCCCCCCGCGAGTTCCAAGGAACAGCTAGTTCAGTATAATGCAAATTATACTTTTTATACTTATTACACACTTGTCACTCCATCTCCTGGAACAAACCATACTGCTTAGAAGGTAAGAACATAAGAACATAAGAAAGTTTACAAACGAGAGGAGGCCATTCAGCCCATCTTGCTCATTTGGTTGTTAGTAGCTTATTGATCCCAGAATCTCATCAAGCAGCTTCTTGAAGGATCCCAGGGTGTCAGCTTCAACAACATGAGTGTGAGGGTCTGGAGTTGGTTCCAGACCCTCATAATTATCTGTGTAAAAATGTGCCTCCTATTTTCTGTTCTGAATGCCCCTTTATCTAATCTCTGTTTGTGACCCCTGGTCCTTGTTTCTTTTTTCAGGTTGAAAAAATCCCCTGGGTCGACATTGTCAATACTTTTTAGAATTTTGAACGCTTAAATCAGATCACCACGTAGTCTTCTTTGTTCAAGACTGAATAGATTCAATTATTTTAGCCTGTCTGCATACAACATGCCTTTTAAACCTGGGATAATTCTGGTCGCTCTTCTTTGCACTCTTTCTAGAGCAGCAATATCCTTTTTGTAAGGAGGTGACCAGAACTGAACACAATATTCTAGATGAGGTCTTACTAATGCATTGTAAAGTTTTAACATTACTTTCCTTGATTTAAATTCAACACTTTTCACTATATATCTGAGCATCTTGTTGGCCTTTTTTATAGCTTCCCCACATTGTCTAGATGAAGACATTTCTGAGTCAACATAAACTCCTAGGTCTTTTTCATAGATTCCTTCTTCAATTTCAGTATCTTCCATATGATATTTATAATGCACATTTTTATTGCCTGTGTGCAGTACCTTACACATTTCTCTAATAAATGTCGTTTTCCATATGTCTGCCCAGTTCTGAATGCTGTCTAGATCATTTTGAATGACCTTTGCTGCTGCAGTAGTGTTTGCCACTCTGCCTATTTTTGTGTCGTCAGCAAATTTAAGAAGTTTGCTTACTATACCAGAATCTAAATCATTAATGTAGATTAGGAGTAGCAGAGGACCTAATACTGATCCCTGTGGAACATCACTGTATATCACAATGTGCGTCAAAGTCTTAACTCCAGCATAACCCTAACCTCTAACCCTAAGAAACTGTCACTTAAGAGTGTATGATATGAAAAAAGTCACTGCTTCTAACCTTATATCACGATTAAGTTGGTGCAGATTTGCAGGATTTTCTAGTCCACATTTCAGTCCACTTGAAGTGAACTAAATCACTGGTGCGCTGCAATTGACCCAAACATGTTTAAAGTCACTCACTGTCTGTGTTGGTGTTGTTTACATTATTGTCTATACACTGTGGTCTGAGGTTCAAGCTACATCTGCATCTTTTAAGTGGATGGAAGCTGAAAATACTTTTTAAAAACACCCTTTTCTTATACTAACACATTACTAGTATAATTTTAATAGAAAAGCTGTATTATCTAAAGTATTTAAATTGTGGGGAGCAACGTTTCTAGAAATGTATTTTAAGGGGAATTCTCATACCTCCCATTAAATCTACACTATGCCACACTCTCTCTTGCGTCCAACGCTGCCTCAGGGGCCGATTGTACTAAGTAATCCAATCCTGGATCCAGGCTCTGATCTGAGAGAAGCTTCAGTGCTCTTCGAAGACTGAAGTCACGGCTTTGTAATTCTGTGACTCGGAAGCGACTGAATAATATAGCTATTTGCCACACTTATGACAATATTGTGCCAACAATGTATTGCTATGAATGATTGCCTACCAAACGCAATCATTGCGATGCATCCTGATGTTACCCCTTACCTGTGTATGCTACTGGATATAATTCTCATGCACTTTCTAGAAGCTACACCAGGACATTTAACAAAAAACTGTAGTCAAAACAGTGTGTTTATTTTAACATACAAATAGTGCTTGCTTTCTGATTTCCTAATATTTTCCCATAATTTCTGTTTGTATTCTTTATCGAGATATTTCTTGTGCTGCTCTCCCATCTTGCCTGTGATATTTGACGAGCAAGTCTGAATACAAAAATAGCATCGAAACATCGGGTGTAAAAAAACCCCAAAAAAACAGAGAATAAACACTATCGTGTGAATAGCCCCTAAGAGAGAAAAAATAACGTTGCATTATCACATTCATTTGCAAAACTTGACTATTACCATTTTTTTTTCGATTTTAGAATAGTGACCGCTCTACTAGGAACCTTTGGCTAAGAAGATCAGTGAGGTGTATTAGGCAGTGACCTTGTTTTGTTTTGTATTTAAATGTCCTGGAGGTGTGGGTGCATGGCCAGGTGTTCTGTAAAATGAAGAATGTAATAAATACCAGAGCAGATGGTACTTTAATAGATAATTAGAATCATACAAGAATGCACTTTGTCAAAATTCATTCTGACACTTCTATTAAGGCCTGGCAGCTGCTAAATGTAGATTATGATTAATTTGATGTGAATAGCATTAAACTTTTCGAAACTGCTGATATGAAATACACTCAAATTAAATCTCTGCCAGCTTTCTAAGTTTAATTTTACACTGTATTTTTTTTATTTTATTTGAGCTGCGTGAACCAACGCAAAGGACTAGATTCTCAAAGCTATGTGCTCAAAATCATCAGAAGCACAATTTGAAAGAAAAAAAAAATTAACAATTCTAAAATGAAAGAAACAATCTCAGACTACTCACAAGCACTTCATTTAAATGTCTGAAACATCTGTCTACTTGACTTCTTATAGTTTCAACTGAGCCTAACAGATCACCATCTGAGAGAAACATTAACCACAGTGAAGTACCGGTAAATGTATTGAATGAGATAACATTAAAACATTAACAATAATACATCTGGGACCCGATCAGTTCACTTAAAACAGGATGCAGATGAATTAATGGAATAAAGATGACACCCCTGAGAGGTAGGACATAGATGATGGAGCAAGCCTCATTTTTTAGTACAATGTATCTCCATGCATTTGGATAAGGGTGGCCAGAAAATAAACCAGCAAAGTCAACAAATTTGATGGAGTTTGGCCTGGAACAAGGAAACAGCTTGGAGGAGGAGAAAGGAAGTTATTTATATTGTGCCCGCCATAATCTTAATTGAAACATGCAGCGCTGTTGATTTATTTTGGAATTAAATTTACCAAAGTCTCCAGCCAGAAGAATGCCCCCAGTCAACCGTTCTACACATTGTGAGTATTTGGAAGGAGAATGGTTCCAGGAAACAGTTTCCTTTGTTTCTGTTTAAAATACTTGGCGTGTTAGGGTAATGAATAAAACACACTGGCAAACTATTATCAATTGTAGTTACTGTACTTGAGTGAATGGTAATTCTGCTTGTTTTCCTAACCCAGATCATAAAACTGGCAGGCCAGACTGGTAACTCTGTGCCTGCTTCTAACACGGTGGCTTGTAGTGACATCAGACCCGGAAGAGACAGGACACAGTTGGGTGAGTGAATGCGCTGTTGCACGGTTTATTATAAATAAAAGGTTTAAACAAACAAAACATTTCACACAAAACAAAGGGCACAATGGCCAAAACAAACAGACAAAACAGAAAACGAAATCAAACAAGTATCGTGCTGGTCTAAACTAGCACGAGCTGCAATTGTTATTTCTAAGCTTTCCTTTGCTTTACCTCCCGACTCAAGTGAAAGATGTGCAGCTCTTATGCAGTTGTGCCTGGCTCGATTTGCTTGTTAAATCATTCAATTGAGCAGACGGTCTGCACATGAACTAATTGTGCACTCTTCGTGCCCCCATACAAATACCCACTTTAATCTGCACCTGTGCTACATAACCCACACTGCGTGCACCACATATAAACATAAAATACACGTTTATACCACAAGCGTGGGTATATCTAGTGTGGGATACATTTTTGTTGTCCCACTTGAGTGGGATAACATAAGTGGGATAATATGCTTAAAATAAATAACTGACTTGAATTCAGTGTTTTTATAAAAAGGTCTCTCAGGTTTTTTTTTGTAAATGTATATCATTATTTGGTGGTTCAATCTTAAAAACTTGATCACTGGAGCAAAAGCTTAATAAATCTGAACACATGTTTCGTGCATTTATGTCTAGTGCCATCATGAGCACTTTGTAATCCATCAGTATGTTATGTATTCCAGTAAAGGCTTTGCTTGGCTCCTTTTCATTTAAACAGAATTCTGTTTTACTGCACATTAATTATTCTTAAACTAGATGAGACACCGGGCAATGTGCTTAAAAATGTTGCTTCTGGCTTTATAAAGTATGTTTAGCATATGTTAGTACCTTATTATCTCATATTTTGAATATAGATTAACACCTTTTTGTTGAATTTAGCTTGAAAACTACAATATAAGGGTAAATAATGATCAAGCTTTTTTTACCTCAAAATGTCATTACTAACATTGCCATGTTTTGCATTGGAGGACTGTGACGGGGTGCCCACCCCGTGTATATTTGTGCGCGGTTTATTATGATTTATTGTATAATATATGACGGCAGAAAGCCTGTATTGTTATTATTTGCTGCGTGGACGAAAAGTCGTCGCCATTTGTATTGTTTATTTTGTTGTACCTTTCGTGAGAATGCGTGACTGTCACGCAGACTAATTTAAACCTGTGTAGAATGCGACCATCTCCGGATTGATTGATTGACTGTTGTTAATCTGGAGATGGTTGCATATAAATGGAGACCCACGGCTTTTGCAAGGGGGGAATGGAGAACAGAGAAGTGTGTGTGTGTGTGTGTGTGTGTGTGTGTGTGTGTGTGTGTGTGTGTGTGTGTCTTCTCACGCTATTTTGGTAGTACCTTTTGGGTAGTGTGAGTTTCCATGTAGTTTTCTTTTAGCTCGAGAAATTCTCATTCCAAATGGAAAAAAAACTAATTAATATTAAAATAAGGGAGGGTATATGTAAATGTTTCTGTCCTCATTCCAATTTGGCCTTGCCTGACTACTGATATTGTGCAGCTTTCTTAAACTGGGTTTCCACTACTTTTTTAGGTTGTGTTGAAGAACCGCAAGTGCACCCTGCCTCATTTGGTCACCATAAAATAATAAAACAAAACAAAAACCCAGACATAGCGTTACACAAATACAAACACAAATAAAATAAATAAACACCAACATCCCATAAGAAAGCGCTGTGAATTATCCATGTATTATTTGAGAAAATAGTTTACTGCATATATAGTTATTATAAACCTATTATAGACGTAGCTACATATATAATATATACATACTACCAGAATCCGAATTCCTCAGGGACAGTGCAAGGCTGTCCTCAGTAGAATGTGGTTGTATATGTTGTTGTTGTTGTTGTTGTTATTGGGGATCCTGTACTGGTAGTCCATACGAGTTCAACACATTTCTAAGTAGATGCTAATCCAACCGTGCATTTTTGTAACTTTCTGGAACTTCGCTAAGTAAGTCTTGCAGCAAGCTGATGTTAAATCCAGTATTTGTCTTTTTGAACAAATTCGTGGAACCAACAGTTTTTTTTTTTTTTAATGTTTTCGTTCATCTAAAACAAATCTTGCTCAATGAATTAGATTTAAGAGATTTTACTTCAACTCTAGCCTAGGTGGTCTCTCAAGCCTGCTGCTGTCGTTATCCTGCAGCAATAATAAAGTCACTGGCAACAAAATCCCAGCTATGCTAATTTAATAAATTTTGGGTTATAAACATGACTTATTTTTGTCCTTGGTAGGTGCCCATGAAAGATGCTACTTAAGGCTAGTGTGCAATGAATTGCATCTTATTGCAGGGACAGAAAAGTCCGCTTAAAGCAATCGGCGCTTCGAATAACAAACATGAAGATAACAGAAGTGTAAAGGTTGAAAAAATATCAGTGCGTAGCAAAGGGTATCGCTATTTATGTATTTATTGCAAAGGACTGCATTTTTTTAAATTTGTAGTAGCGTCAGTATTTTTTATATAACCTTATAAAGCTTACAAAATAACTAAACTATAAAGCATTATCATGTTATGAGTCAAATGGCAATGATTTGAAACGTTAAACAAATGGTGTCACATAAAAAAAATTTTTAAAAAAAATTCAATGAAGATATCTCTAAACTCCTCATACTGTATGCTTATTTTTTCATATTTGGTCAAAGTTGCTTGCCAGGGGGTACTTCCAGAATATCTGAGATAGGTACAGCCTTTATTTATAGCAGAAAGTTGCACGTCACAAACGGGATTGTCACTGCTAAAGTCTCGTGGGCATAAGGTAAGTCTTTGGGACGTTTGTCCAATTGTATGTTTTTAAATAAAAACAAACAAAAAAAAAACGGGTTTTTTTACACTCAGTGGAAAAAAGAATAAAAAAAATCATTTATTTTAAGGAAGTTTTTTTTTTTTTTTTGTAACACAAATCAATAAAATTATCAACACCAGTCAATTAGCCCTACATTTACATAAAAACATCGATGTCCAGTCTCCAGTGTAGTTACTTCTGAAGTTCCTAAACCAGGTTTTCTTGTTGAAATAAATGGTTTACATGCAAGGATGAATACACCCTGTGTTAATTGTTAATTGAACTTCTTGCTTGGTTATTTATATTGTGGCTGTGGGAACTCAAATTTGATTATACTAACAACTTTTTTTTTTTTTTTACTGCTAGGTTCATGTAACAAATAATCAAATTATGTAAGTGTGAACATTATATTAAAAAAATACAATTGTTTTGAAGTTTACTATGCTTCTAAAATGCGTATAATATTCATTTATACAGGTATATGTTTTTTCAAAGTCCTTGCAGGGCAACTTCTCGTACCCCATAGAGCTCACATAAACAGTTTTATCATTCTAAAAATAAAAAGGCTGCTGAAGGGGATTTAAGAGAAATACAGCTGCACGTGTTCTTAAAATGGTCTTCCCTGGCTTCCCAGCAGAATGTCAGTGTTCTGGTGTTTGTAACAGTAATGGCCGCACTGAGAGGGGAGTGGTGAAGTCTTTCTCCACCCTTTACCTGGGGGAGGTGAAAAGGAGACACTCATCGGAAGAAACCAAAGAGCCTCAGATGACAAAGATACTTTTTTACCATGTCAAAGTAAAGAGGTAAGTTAATTTAAAAAAGTTCATTTCGCATGTTAAAGTTATCTTAACTGGATGCATGTTTTTGGTGTTGTGTTAAAAATACTACCATGTAAACAGTATTGCGGTAGTCTTTTTTTTAATTCTGAGTTTAATTCTGCTCTTCTTAAATCAAAAGAATTACAAAATGTCCAACAAATATAATACCAACAAATTAAAGTGACTCAGTTACAGGGGTATGTAATATATATATATATATATATATATATATATATATATATATATATATATATTATGATTTGTGTTAAGATTGTTACAAATTTGGAAAAGCACTCTAAATGTATTGTAATGCTAATTTCTATGCACAATTACCATTTACCTTTTCTAAGGGAAGTCAATACATTTTTTTTTTTTTTTTTGCAATTGTCTTTACAGTTTATTTAGAGAATTTTCTGTATATGCCGTTTGGGTAACTAGTTTCAGAATGTAGTAGCAGATACAAATGTGTAAAATATAAAGGTATTTTTAAAATAATATATTGTTCATTTCTTTTTTCAAATTCTAGCAGGGCTTCATACCTGTGTAGAAGAAATCAACCATGTATTCTTTATTAAGAATTGTGGGTTTACTGAATATAGTGTGCAATGTGGACAGTCTTCTTGGAATCAGATCACATTTTTATGGTAAGATACACATACACAATGCTTTTAAAATATTTTGCCATTATTACCATATCTCTACCTCAGCCTGGGAAACAATTTTAAAAACTGTTTTAACTGTTTAGCCAACTATAGCCTATTTTTTAATTTCTAAATCTATATATATATATCATGTTTATTTGAATTACCTCATTTATTACTCATGTTTATGTGTATTTTACATCCCTAACTAAACATTATTTTTTAAGACAACATGTTTGAACATTTGTTATCTTAAAGTATAAATTAAAAATAAGTCTCCAGAGGTGTTAGCGATATTGCATCTACAACAGCATCATCACAAAGCATTGAACCTGAGCATTACAGTCGAGGAAGTGACAGGAAATGAGAGAACACTGTGTAATGGATTACAATGGGATAACACAAATACCTACCAAATTATCAGTTTTTCATGTATTGAGTTTAGTTTTGATCAGGGTGCACACAAAAATGTGTCCTACAGGGGGCAGTGGTGTGTATTTTGTAGGGTTAGGTCTGTGTAAACCTCTAGCTTCATACCACTCTCAATCAGTGTGTCTGAAACAACTGGATGTAAGACAGAGACTTTAATATATATATATATATATAATATATATATATATATATATATATATTATTGTGCGGGATCAACATTTATTTCTGCATCCAACATACCCCATGTTAATAAATAAATACACAGGCATGTCTTTTTTTGTGCCAGTCAAAACTTAGTCACATGGGAAGTTGTTACACTACAGTTTACACACATGTTTCTCAAGTATGTTTCACCTGTTATTAAGATAAACAGTTGTTTAATTTAGGTTGCCCTGCTGATGTCTACATTGTTCTTGATACATCTGAGAGTGTGGCACTGAGAGTCCAGCCATACGGCTCTTTCGTGGAAAACATCAAGCAGTTTGCTTTAGACTTTGTGGACCAGCTGAACAGCAGGTACAGTAGGCATTAGGTATCACTAGAAACTGCCATTGTATGATAAATATCAATGCACCCTTACCAAGTGACCATCAGTGGCACTACAATGGCAATTCATTGGTTCTGTAATAATGTATGAGGGTTGTACAAGGGCAGCTGGCATGGGCTGTTATGAGAGTTTGGTTGTAATCATAGTATTTCCATTTTTTAGCTTACCAGTAGTATCACAAGAATGTGAACCAATCCATTCTGGTAATATATTAAATTGTGGGACTGTGTCAGAACAAGTCTAAATACCATACCATCTGGATCACTGTGCAATGTTTGTTCCAAATCCATTGTGTTGCCATTGATGAGAATGCAGTTGTCTGATAATAGGCAACAGCACTAACTAGGGTATCTTCAGAGTAGAACACTGCTACTGTATTTTAATGGTATCCAAATGGAATGTCTCTAACTGTTCCTCAATGGCGTTTTAGAAAAAAGAAAAAAAAAAGCTCATGCGGGATATCATGTTGTTTTTGAAGAAGGTGTCACCCTACTAACCTGTATTTATAGCATAATAATATTTTATAGTTTAGAAATAAGAAATTAAACTTAAGTCTGCAAAACATGCAAACCTGATATACCAAAATTCACCTTCAGGGGCAACCCGCATAGGCTATATGTGTCAGTCCTGAGGGTTTGATAGTTTACCTTATTTTAGACATTATAATCTCATGCATAAAAAACTGGGCTAGATTCTCAAAGCTATTTACTCCAAAACGTCATTAGCATGATATTTTCACAAGCACACCCAATAAAGTTAGCAAACCAGAAATAAACAACTCAGACATTTGAAGATGGGGCTGTTGAGGAGTTTTGAGTTGTTTCTTATTTATTTTAGAATTGTAAATGGCGTCCCACCCCCAAGAAACAAAACTAATTCTAATGACGATTTGGAGTAAATAGCTTTGTGTCTGGTTTTGCTTTGTTGATTTTGTAAAGATGTCTGAGTCCATGAACTGTTTACCGATGACCATGCACACCGCAACTGAACATCTTAACCAAACAGCCAAAATCCACATTTGTAGTTATAGAGCTGGCAACGTCATCTAACAACAGAGAACTTGTAACATCAGTGCATCACGCAGCACTGCCCATTGCACATGGGATACTAAACTGTGGGATATAAGACATTAAACAGAAACCTAGAAATCATATTCAAACACGGTTGACTGGACACTGCAAGTTTCAAAAAAGGATTCTACTTTCCAGTACAATCAACTAAAGCCCTGTCATGAAATTGATGAGCATATTCTTTCACAGCCTAAAGGTAAATATTACAGCACCTGCTTTTTGCAAGCCTGTGCAGGTAGTTTTAAAGCATACCAGGGAACATCCACCCAAGCACACGGTTTACTAGCAGTGTGCTATTTAAGTACTACTATAGAAGGCATTCCTGACTTAAAAGCTCTTATTCAATACAGTCTAAATCAATACGGAGGCCTAACTTTTATGGAGCAATACCTTTCTCAGTTAGTATTACATGTCAAGCCCCTAATTTAAAAATGACAGATTCACAAGACCTTAAACTATCAGTTTTCAGCATTTTATTGTTATGAGGTGTTTTTAAATACATTATTTACCAGGGGAACAGCAATTTCCAATCTAACTTGGGACACAGGTGCTACTTTGTTTTAACTTTTTAAACACATTTTCCTAACCTTCAGTTCCATATCACTGCAACTCATATATATATATATATATATATATATATATATATATATTTTAAATTTAGTCGTTGCCAATTAGTTTTTATTATTTTCTCCCCAATTTGAAATGCCCAATTATTTTTAGGCTCAGCTCACCGCTACCACCCCTGCGCTGCCTCGGGAGGGGCGAAGATGAACACACGCTGTCCTCCGAAGCGTGTGCCATCAGCCGCCCGCTTCTTTACACTCTGTGGACGCACCGTGCAGCCGCCTCAGAGCTACAGCGTCGGAGGACAACGCAGCTCTGGGCAGCTTACAGGCAAGCCTGCAGGCGCCCGGCCAGACTACAGGGGTCGCTGGTGCGTGGTGAGCCGAGGACACCCTGGCCGACCTAGCCCTCCCTCCCCCCGGGCGACACTCGGCCAATTGAGCGCCGCCCCCTGGGAGCTCCCGTCCACGGTTGGCTGTGGAATAGCCTGGATTTGAACTCGCGACATCCAGGCTATAGAGCGCATCCTGCACTCTAGCGAGTGCTTTTACTGGATGCGCCACTCGGGAGCCCCCTCAACTCATATATTTTGCCATAGCTAATCCTTACTTGTGGGTTGTCTGACACATGTCCACCGCTCAACGATGAAGCAGATGTACTCCTCTATGGGAGAGTAAGGGCTTGATTTTTTTCCATGGCAAGCAGCACTTGTCTTGGGTCATGACCTGATAGCATTCAGTGGAATTAGGGTGGGATTAAGTTCCTATATTTTTACTTAACATCATTATTATTAATGCTTAGAAACAAATGACAGTATACAATATAGCCTCTGTGTTACAGTAGAACTCCAGTGTTCCGAATACATAGAGAATGGAGGATTGTTCATATGTCTGTAACTTGTTTCAATTACTTAATGTATGTGTACTGTATCAATAGAATGTTTAACTGATGCCAAGAGACCTACGAAATCATGTTTTTTGTACGTGAGGTTTTATAACTATGAGGTTTTACTGTACATGAAGGAGAAAATTAAAATGAACACACAGTGAAAGAACACAAAGTTACATTTGTATATATATTTTTTGTTTGTCCACAGGTATTACCGCTGCAACCGTAACCTGACCTGGAATGCTGGTCTTCTGCACTACAGTGATGAAGTGAAGGTCATGAGCGGGCTCACCAGCATGCACACTAATAAAACAGCTCTGAAGAAAGCTATTCGAGACGTCCGCTACATTGGAAAAGGAACCTACACCGACTGTGCTATCACTGCAGCCACAGGGCAGCTGATGTCAGGGTAACAAAATACATTTTTATTGTGTGTTTTTTATCCGTGATTTGAAAGCAATTGCAAAGTACAGTACTGAATCAGCAATGAGCATATAAAGCTTTTGACTCTGTTATAATTTGTTATAAAAAAATATATTTGCTTTGTTAAAATGTCCCTAATTCATAAAAAGCCCTCAGGTGTACATTTCTCCAAGTGACTGCTGTTGTGAATTCAGTACCCTTAGAAAAGTTTACAGTAATAATGCTGTAGACTAACACACTTACAGTTCTTTGCCGTGCTGATTACTTTGTTTTTACAGTGCTGCTACAGGAACTTTTAGAAGGAGAAATGTACTGTGACAGGTCATCGAGGTTGACAGGTTTTAAGGTGATTTTGGAATTTCACAGCTGAAGGGTAAATCAGACTCCTGCATGCCTCAACAGTATGCAACTGTGTGGGTTTTGACAGCAAAGGTCTTAAAATGTGCACGCAACATATCTGTTCTTACAGTATGTGACCTGAAAGACTTTTTTCAGTTTTCTTCTGCAAGTAAAATGTATTTTATATATTAGGAATCAAAAACAGAGTTGTTCTTTAAATATTTCAACAAAAGTTTTAAACAGTTGCACTTTAGAGTTCCAGCTCATTCCACTCAAGGTCTTAAAAATCTTAATCAACAGTCATGAAAACTGGTTAACTCAATTACACTTGTCATGTTTGATTATGCTAATGTTTGGCAGGATAGTATATTTTCCAGTTATTCATGTATAGAATTTACCTGGAAAAATAAGCTATAAAAAAAAAAATCCTCAGTCCTCATGATTTATAAAGGGATATGAACAAATACAAGATCGACTCCTGTGCTTTTTCAACCCTATTTATAACGCTAGTTCAATAATCCATTTGTATAACTGTGCTATATTACTATATGTATTTTTTGTATATAAATGTAAGTTGCCATGGGTAAGGGCACCTGCTAAGAAATAATAATAATAATAATAATTATAATAATAATAATACAAGTAGTTTTATAGTCATCATAGAGCCATAAAGTATTCTTAAGCAAAGAAATTTATCAGAAAGGGATCCATTTATTATTATTTTTTTCTAAATTATCCTATATAAACTTCACAAACAATAAGGTTCCTAATTGAGCGGTCATGTAGTCAAAGTGATGGAGTTCAAAATATTACTAAAAATATATTTTTTAAAAAGTCTTATACACAAACAACATTTGTTCGTAATAGCTTCCTGTAGGTAATTGACCAGTTTAACACAGTTGTCTGTTATCTAGCATGCAGTTACAGTAACTGTTGAGACAAACAACTGTTAACTACTCATAACAATAATATAACTGCTCCTTACTAAAATTATGCTTTCTTCTCTCTGAGCAATCCCATTAACCTCATTGAACGTTATTTGAGCCTTTCTGTAGTTAGAAATCTTTGTAGCTTTTGTAGCTTTCTAGCTATTCACCCTGCAAATTCTTGTCAATCAGTAAAATTGGTATGTATATCTTGATATATACTGTAAGCCAGCACAACATGTGTGTGTGTAATTACGCCCACCTGAGACTTGTCATGTTTTATGCAGGATCTCACCCTTCCATGCTAACAAGTACATGGTGGTTGTGACAGACGGACATCCATTTGATGGGTACAAAGAGCCATGTGGTGGAATCAGCTATGCTGTCACAGAAGCTAAAGGAATGGATATTAAAATCTTTGGTGTGGCAATCACACCAGATCATCTGGTACGTGTTATTTGCTCTATAAAGTTCACTTTATTGTTCTTTTGTTAACTTTAAATGGATTGCATTACAGTGAAGCCACTGATTCTCAAGATTGCATTGCTGATGAGGGATAACTGCATGAAACACACATTGTTAACAGTACATAGTTCAAATTAGTAGTAGTGGAAACATTTAACTATTGTTGGAGACAAGTAGAACGATCCAGTTAAACTGTTGTTAACCCGGACGGCCACAACTGGGAAAGTAAAATGTGAATGTTTCTGTAATATCATTCTAACATTTTACAAATATGCTGTAAGGACCATTATTAATACAGTGATAATTACTAACTGACAGGTGTACTCTGGAGGTAACATGCACCTTTGTTAGCAGTTGTACCTGTTTCAGTCTAGGAAAGTTGTAATGGTTTTGGGGAAGCTGTGGAATTAGAGATGCATCTCAATGGAAATAGACAGTCTATAACAGCTAAGCTGGACTGGGCCTGGTTAGTACTTGGGTGGATGACTTCTTGGAACACCAGGTGGTATTGTGATGCTCCCTCCTCTACATTCAAATTGTATATTTATTTTTTTGTAAGTTTCCAGTATTACTGCATACACTATTAACTGCAGTGTGCTTTACTTACTGCCTGTCTAGTAACCACACACCAATGCATTTCTTATGTTGGGAGCCTCCCATAAGCCCAAACCTTAAAGCTGCAGGGCTTGAATAACTATAAGGGATCATTACAATAGGTGAGTAATGGATGTGTCTCTGGGACGCCATACTGTAGTCTCCATGTTTCAAGCACAGCAGCTGCTTCTTTAGGAGGGTATTTTATTGTTTGAAAGCCTGCAAACTTTCAGCCAGTCTGGTTCTCATCTCCTTTGCAGGATGACAGGTTGGGCTCCATTGCAACTGAGTTCCGCTACAGATACAATCTGTCAGCCACAGGTGACAACCCTGATGTAGTAAAAAACACCATTAACACCATCATCTCCACTATTGTAAGTATTCATTAGTAGCTTTTTAGTTTTGATTTTTTTATACAACATGCTGCATACGAAACATCAGGATAATGTCTCATTGTTTTTTCTCTCTCTTTTTTCCTGTTGTAGTACAAGGATTCTGAGTCTTTGGTGAGTCAATTATAGTGTAGTCTATATTTATAACTATATTTCCAGTATGATTCTGTCCAACTGGTGTGCTGTAAAAATGTACTGCTTTAAGAATAATCTGATTTTACATTTATGTACCCGTAATGTTTCCCAGTAAAGTTTCTGTTATTTTCAGTGGCCAGTAACTAGATAGGTGCCAATGTATTTATGGTTCTCAAAGTTTACAGTGGTATAATTTCCTTGTGTTACAGAATAAAATATAAATATAAATTACTCTTAGGATAATTTAAGAAATCATTTAGTATGTATTATTATTATTATTATTATTATTATTATTATTATTATTATTATTATTATTATTATTATTAATGCTCTATTCTTTTTCATGTTGCAGTGTTGCACCTACGAGTGTAAGGTAAGATCATGTGCACCCCTTCTATGAAATATAGAATACCTGCTTAAGGCAGCTGTAGAAAGATTTATTTTGGTGCTTAAAGAATAGCTCTTAATTCATGATTCTGATTTCATTTGAAAGGCTGGAAGAGGACTGCCTGGTGCCCCTGGAGGCAATGGTGAAGCGGTAACGTGCATATCATTGCTTTTCTGATTGAATTTAAACAAGCATGGTGTTGGGGGTGGAGCAGTGGCTTCTACCCATTTCAGAATCAATTAATTCATCTGTTGAACTCAGGAATGAGCCTCCCCTGCATTTCTGTGCTCCTTTGTTACCTCTGGAAGCTCGTGGCTCTCACCACCACAATTGGAACACACTTGGGGAGGCAGCTTGCCGGGAAAGGAGGGGACAAAAATTCATTTTTTTAATGATGATCATTCAGGCACAGAAAGTTAGTAGGAATTTCACTAAATCACATCAATGTGGGAACTTAAACAGTCCTTAAAGTTTTGTGAAGAAGGCTTATCATAAAAAGGTAAGGCAGGGGTAAAAACCATTTGCAGCTTTATGGTTCCAGACACTTTTTAAGTTATTACTTTATCCACATAAACTTGATACAAAAAAAGAAGAATACATCAATATATGTAATGCTCTTTTTATATAAGGACTAAAAAAACAACTTTACTATTTAGAGTCATGTTTCCCTAGGTAGTCACAGCAATCAAACCTATCTCCTAACTTCCCAGCCATATTGAACCTGCACCACATACTGTATGGGTTTAAGCCGCACTGACTTTCATGTTTCACAAGTTGTCTTGTTAAGCAGGGTAGCAGGTGGAAATATAAATTAATACATAATATACCGGCCAAGACAAGAACCCTCAAACTCCGTACGTTAAATAACAAATTGGCTTTTTTCCCCATTGTTTTAACATGTCTGGCAACTTCAAATGGTTTTGCTAAGGTTACATTCATTAGGGCAGGGATCCAATTTCAAAAAACGATTTGCCAAAAGCTCATCTGTGTTTGTTGGTGTTCCCAGGCATTGTCTTACAAAGTGGGTTTGTTTCAGGGAATTCAAGGAAAGCGAGGAGTTTCTGGAAAGCCTGGTAATGCTGGCTCAATGGTAAGTTAAGACACTTCTTTTTAGCATGGATATCAAATTGTAATATGCCCTTTACAATGTTGATGGAGGATTTAGCATCCACAAGATGTAAAACCATATAAAACATTGGAAAGCTGGCCTTTCTGAGCAAAATATTATTATTATTATTATTATTATTATTATTATTATTATTATTATTTGGAGGGAGGCCTGTTTATTACACCTAATTTTCTTCACCTGCACAGCCTCCTCCCCCACATCAGTAAGTACAGGACATTCTACTGTATATACATAGCTATCGCCAATAGCTAGCTTTATTCAATAATTAAATGTGTAACTGAAAGTCCTGCTTACAGTTTTAAGGGGGAGTACTTTTCATGAGAAATGCTCCATATGAAAATGCTGAGAAGTGTAAAAACAACGACCAATTGCTTAACTGTGCACATACACTTTGATAATGATGGTTACAGTACGTGAGCCATTAAATTTGTTTTATTTTCAGGGAACTACAGGGGATCAGGGGCCACCGGGTCACATAGGAGAAAAGGTAAGATTGGAGTGATCCATGATTAAAATGGGATCCAGTCAAGTCACTTGTTTGTTTATTTTGCACCCCGGTGTGTTGACATTAAAGGAACTACACTGTATACAAATGTAAATAGTTTTTCTTGTAGAGTGTAAAAGTTTCCCTAATTACCCACAATCCAATTTAATTTAAATGTTAGAATTCAGTTACTGTTCACAATTGATGATTTACTTATATAAAAAAATACCTTATTTTCCATATGCAGGGTGATACGGGACCTCCTGGAACAAGGGTATGTATTTTATTACACTTTGTATATGTGCTAGTTTAGTCAAAGCCATGTACTGTACATGTTCTATGCACTCATACTGTACAACAGGAAGAGTCCATGAAAAGTATTTATCTTGCTCTTAATTGTATTATTACTTGTACTGTGATACTTGAAATGTATTTGCTTTCGACTGTAAGTCGCCCTGGATAAGGGCGTCTGCTAAGAAATAAATAATAATAATAATAATAATAATAATAATAATAAAATTCTTAACGTGAATCTGTGTTATAACAATTTAGTCACCCCCATAACAATCAACGTTACCCCTTACTAAAGGGCTTGCCCATTCATTTCTGAGCTTCTTGTCAGCATCTTTGTACAATAAAAACATGTACAGACGTGCTCAAATTTGTTGGTACCATTACAGCTCATTGAAATAATGCTTGATTCCTCCTGAAAAGTGATGAAATTAAAAGCTATTTTATCATGTATACTTGCATGCCTTTGGTATGTCATAGAATAAAGCAAAGAAGCTGTGAAAAGAGATGAATTACTGCTTATTCTACAAAGATATTCTAAAATGGCCTGGACACATTTGTTGGTACCCCTTAGAAAAGATAATAAATAATTGGATTATAGTGATATTTCAAACTAATTAGTTTCTTTAATTAGTATCACACATGTCTCCAATCTTGTAATCAGTCATTCAGCCTATTTAAATGGAGAAAAGTAGTCACTGTGCTGTTTGGTATCATTGTGTGCACCACACTGAACATGGACCAGAGAAAGCAAAGGAGAGAGTTGTCTGAGGAGATCAGAAAGAAAATAATAGACAAGCATGGTAAAGGTAAAGGCTACAAGACCGTCTCCAAGCAGCTTGATGTTCCTGAGACAACAGTTGCAGATATTATTAAAAAGTTTAAGGTCCATGGAACTGTATCCAACCTCCCTGGGCGCGGCCGCAAGAGGAAAATCGACCCCACATTGAACAGAAGGATAGTGCGAATGGTAGAAAAAGAACCAAGGATAACTGCCAAAGAGATACAAGCTGAACTCCAAGGTGAAGGTACGTCAGTTTCTGATCGCACCATCCGTCGCTTTTTGAGCGAAAGTGGGCTCCATGGAAGAAGACCCAGGAGCACTCCACTTTTGACAGAAAAACATAAAAAAGCCAGACTGGAATTTGCTAAAATGCATATTGACAAGCCACAATCCTTCTGGGAGAATGTCCTTTGGACAGATGAGTCAAAACTGGAGCTTTTTGGCAAGTCACATCAGCTCTATGTTCACAGACGAAAAAATGAAGCTTTCAAAGAAAAGAACACCATACCTACAGTGAAACATGGAGGAGGCTCGGTTATGTTTTGGGGCTGCTTTGCTGCGCCTGGCACAGTGTGCCTTGAATCTGTGCAGGGCACAATGAAATCTCAAGACTATCAAGGCATTCTGGAGCGAAATGTACTGCCCAGTGTCAGAAAGCTCTGTCTCAGTCGCAGGTCATGGGTCCTCCAACAGGATAATGACCCAAAACACACAGCTAAAAGCACCCAAGAATGGATAAGAACAAAACATTGGACTATTCTGAAGTGGCCTTCTATGAGTCCTGATCTGAATCCTATCGAACATCTATGGAAAGAGCTGAAACTTGCAGTCTGGAGAAGGCACCCATCAAACCTGAGACAGCTGGAGCAGTTTGCTCAGGAAGAGTGGGCCAAACTACCTGTTAACAGATGCAGAAGTCTCATTGAGAGCTACAGAAAACGTTTGATTGCAGTGATTGCCTCTAAAGGTTGTGCAACAAAATATTAGGTTAGCGGTCCCATCATTTTTGTCCATGCCATTTTCATTTGTTTTATTATTTACAATATTATGTTGAATAAAAAATCAAAAGCAAAGTCTGATTTCTATTAAATATGGAATAAACAATGGCGGATGCCAATTACTTTTGTCAGTTTCAAGTTATTTCAGAGAAAATTGTGCATTCTTCATTTTTTGTGGAGGGATACCAACAAATTTGAGCACATCTGTATGTTACACAATAATTGGAAGCTTAGGCTGATATTCGGGGGAGGGATTATTGGATGGTTGCTCTCTCTCTCTCTCTCTCTCTCTCTCTCTCTCTCTCTCTCTCGGATTATTGCTGAATAATTACTCATTAGATCAGTGGTTTTCAAACTTTTTAGGCCCTGTACCCCTTTGTACCCCTTTCCAAACCCCCATTTGAGATAGGGTCATGATATACCTATGAAAACAGAACAAAATTGTATTTTCTAATTACTAGGCTTAAGTATTTATTGATGTCCACTGAAAATATTTTTTTTTTTAAATGCTTACCTACGAATGTGATGGACGTCTCTACTTTTTATCACAGATTTCCGTAAACATACACCCTGATTAGTAAACAGTGCAGCCTGTACACAGAGGGTATGTTCTGTATTTTAAAATTAACCAATAGGACTTAAAATTACAAAAAGCTTTAAGCGGGTCATTAAAAAAAAAAAAAACTTCGATTTGCTGGCTCAGAAGGCACACAGGGAAGGAGGAGGGGCTACAGTTCAGCCAATTACTGTACATGGAAAACTGCTGTTAATCTAACTAAATAAAATAAAAATGCTTTGTAAAATTATTTTAAAATCCAGACCACAAAGTATGGAAAAAACAGGGTATGCTAATTTAAAACAAAATCAGAAAGCAATTCTCAACAAAAGTCGCGCATTTCTTCCAACAAATGCAGAAGTGTAGAGAGTAAAGACGTGGCATTTTGCATAAAAACAATTTTTAAAAAAATGTCTGTATTTGTAAATTTTAAAGCAGGTATCATGCGGAACTCTGTGAATATTAAATAACACATTGAATATGTGTGTTTTTATTTAATTTATTTAGTTATTTATTTAACTAAAATGTTATTGTTGAACACTTGAGCTGGACATTTAAAATGCTATGTGTGTCTTGTGCAGTATTGAGTCCAGCCAGAATAAGCACATTGTTTTGAAGTGAATATTTCCAAAAGCTACATTTGTTGAAAGTAGAAAGGTGACATTTATATCATGTAGTCGTGTTAATCAGCTGTAAGACAATTAAAGCTTGTTGATGGGCACTCGCTGTATGATATTGTAGGCTGTGAAACACTATCGCCCCTACCTCTGTGGATGCCAGTTTGTGCTCCGCACCGACCACGCTGCCCTGCAGTGGTTGCGGTGCTTCAGGGAACCCGAAGGACAAGTAGCCCGCTGGCTGGAGATGCTCCAGTCATATGAGCTAGACATCCGACACTGACCAGGGGTGAAGCATGGCAGTGTTGACGCCCTGTCCAGGAGACTGTGCAGTGAGGTGGGGTGCCGCCACTGTGAACGGCAAGAGGCAAGGGAGCGAGAGACACTGGGAGAAGACGGGGACGTCGTGACAGTAAGGGAAATACAGTCTCTGCCAATTGCGGAGTGGCGAGAATGGCAACGGCAAGACCTGGAGCTCGGTCTGCTTGTCAGGTGGGTCACCGGCCTGACTGGAATGAAGTAGCTCCGCTCTCCCAGATAGTGAAAGGACTGTGGTCCCAGTGGGCTACTCTGGAAATGCGGGAAGGCGTTCTACAACTGGTGGCGCCCGTCTCACTCCAGCGTATTGTGCTCCAAGCTTACCACAGCCCGCTGGGAGTGGGTCACTTTGGCATCAATAAGACGCAGGCACGCCTCTGTGACCGGTATTACTGGGGCCGCTGCCGCTGTGACGTGGACACTTACTGCCGGCGGTGTGACGACTGCACTGCAAAGAAAGGTCCCGGCGAACAGTCACACACCCCTCTCCAACAGTGCCAGGTCGGCGAACCAATGGAGAGGGTGGCCATTGATGTGTGGGCTTCTTTCCCACTTCAGACAGCGGGAACCGGTTTGTTTTGGCTGCCAAACCAAGAGGCACAGATGGTAGCGGACACACTCATCGGCGGGTTCTTCTTCCAGTTTGGGGTCCCACAAGAGCTCCACTCCGACTAGGGCTGCAACTTTGAAAGCAAGGTCAGTAAGATCTGCCCTTCACCCACAAAGCGATGGTTTGGTTGAGCGTTTCAACCGCACGCTCGGCACCCAACTGACCTTTGCCACCAACGAACACCAGCGGGACTGGGATCAGCAGCTGCCGCTCATCCTGCTCGTATGACGCACCGCAGTCCAGGAGTCGACGCGCTGCACCCCTGCTCTGCTAATGATGGGACGGGAACTGTGGATGCTAGCTGCAATCCCCTATGGACAACCCCCCGGGGTAAAGGAGCCACCAGGGATGGAGTATGCCCAGCGCCTGCAGGATCACCTGGATAGCGCCCATTCCTTTGCCTGGAGCAGCTTCAAGCTGCCGGAGTCCGACAACTGTGGAACTATGACCTGCGAGAGAGGCCGCCACTTCCAGCCGGGTGAGTGGTCTGGGTCTATAACCACCGCCAAAAGAAAGGGCGCCTTCCGAAACTGGATGTACCCTGGGTGGGACCCTGTACAGTCCTGGACCGCGTGGGAGAGTTGGTCTACTGGGTCCAGCTGCTCGTCCAGAATGGGAAAGTGGTACTCCACCGCGACCGCCTTGCTCCTTATCATGGACCGGGGCCAGCAGTCGTCTCCCTGGGTGTCACATCACCGTCACCCAGGGCGCCCCCGGTTTCACCACCGGACCCCCTTCGCCAGTTCGGGATCTACAAGGAACTCTCCCCAAGACGAGGCGTGGGTGCCACGACACCGCCGACAGCCTACTCGCTACAAGGACTTTGTGTCCTCCACCGCCAGCCCAGTTGGGAAATCGAACCATGCTGGTTCCAAGCACCTCATGCTACAGTCACTTGGGGGGGGTTAAGGGGTTGTTTTGAACACTTGGAACCGCATTTCATCGCTTGCCAGCTGTACCCTGACAGGATGCCACCGTTGCTGTTGTGGACCAACAGTGGCGACATGAAAAACATGTGCCAGATCGCAGCGACACCAGCGGGACTGGCATCGCCCCAACTACGGAGCTGGACTCTTGGGCATTGCGCCCTACAGATTCTTTGGGGACAAAAAGAGACTGAGGTGGGGGCAATGTAGTGATCCGTGCATCTATGTAATAGTGTCTTGTGTACTGTACTGTACTGTAATTCCTGTTGTATTGTGTTCCTTTCCCTCTCTGTATTGCCTGCAGTTGCTGGTCAGCTGTCTGTGTCTATGTGTAAGTGTAGCCTGCACGTGTGGTGCTTTCTGTGTTCCCCTGTTATTGGCTGTTGTTTGTCTGTGCCCATTGGTCCTGGTGTGCAATTGAGGACCAATGGGATGTGTGTAAGCTCTGGTACCTGATTACAATAAAGGGGCGGAGTTACATAAGAGGGCGCTGCACCGCCAATTATGTGTGTGTTCTGAAAGCTGGTTACTGTTCCAGAATTGCAGTGAAGCAGACAGAGCAGTTGTCTCTGAGTAATTAAAGCAATTGAATTTGAATCAAACGTGGTATCTCCTTCCTTTCTGCCTGTCTTCGAAACGCTACAATATGAACACACTCAATAGGTCTGGAGTAGGGAATCCAATCCCGGACACTTTTCCCAATCCCAGGATTTAGATTTTTTGTTTTGTTTTGTTTTAATCCTGCGATTCAATTTTTTAAATAATAATAATAATAATAATAATAATAATAATACCGTAGTTTTGCTTTTATTAGCCTAATAATTAGTGGCGTACATGCGTAGGCTAATGCAATCACTCAACAAAGGAGTTCTTCAGCAAGTTAATTATAGTGAAAAAACACATAAAGCATTGCAAGTAAAGATAACATAGTCATGTCGTTCCACCTTCAGCACAGAACAAGTGAGTGATTTCAATGTCTAAGCAGGGCGGCCTAGCTGCCTGCTCAACTCAATAATACTGTTATTTAAAAACATAAACTTGGATAAAACACACTGAACTGATTAAACGGTCCACCCTGCTGGGCATTGTCAGATCAGTTCCTCTTTCAGAGGGTGGTGGCTTCTTCTGCCCTTAACAGGCAGGACCAGCAGCCAAAATAGTCCTCAATCAACTCTCACCATACCCATCCAAGCAGTCATGATCCTGACATTGAATAGCATTAATCCCATTTCCCAGTATAGCATTCCTTTTCTGTCACTGAACCTTATTTCATTCAAATAGATTGTGAAAGTGCCATATGATGAGAGATGTTCTAGTCTATACCATGCAAAAAGTAGGTTAAAATAAATTAAATCTTAAAGTCTCTTCTGACAGATTTAGGTTTGTAGAAACTCTTATGTTGGTTACAGACCAGAGCAGTCAAATATGCAAAATACAAATGTTTTCTCTGTTTTATTTTATTTTATTTATTTATTTAAATTAAGGGGTGTGTCAAACACTCCTTTTATTTAAGCTTTCTAAAAGTTTGTTTTGTTTTTTATCAGGGTCCCAGAGGGGCTTTTGGACAAAAGGTTAGTTCACTGTGCTTATAAATAAATGTCATTTTTTTCTGTTTATTTAACTTTAACCACTCATTCTCCTCTATTAAAAGACTGTCTTTACTTGACACAAAACATTGAACACGTCAGTACAGAGTTCTTTATTTCTACATCCTCAGAATAACGTTGTTTTTGTATTGTATCCAGGGAGATAAAGGAGCCAACGGTGTTGATGGGAAAGATGGACTTGTGGTTTGTGTCCCTTTTTCTTACTATTTAAAGGCTGCAGCCAAAGCAACAAGAATACAGACTTGATCAGGATGGTCTACTACTCCATATGAATATAGAGATATATAGCTCTGGCCAAATGTTTTGCACCTCCCTATAGAATTAACTAACTTTGCTTCATAAAGTCAAATGAAACCCGCTGAATAATGTTATATTGACATATTGAATTACATACCACTTTGTAGTTTTATACTTAGAAAAATTGAAAAGTTTTACATTTCAAAATCTAACATGAAATACTGTATTACTATTATGGCTTCCGGTAGACTTTTGCGATATAATTTTGTAGTTTAGTTGATTTAATAATAATAATAATAATAATAATAATAATAATAATAATAAATAAAAGATCAAAATTATGTTCACATGTTTTATTTTTTTAATTATGTCTCAATCCTAAAATTCTAGGTGATGGAACACTTGGCATAGCTGTAAATATGGGCCAACTCTACACTAATTACATTTCTGTACCAGCATGTACTTCTCTGCCAAATCTGCCAACTGTGTCAGTTATTAAGTTTATGAGATTGAATACTCAATAATGATTCCACACATTCCGCACAGTGTATTAACCTCAGGTATGTAAACATTTAGACGAGGAAAAGTCAAAAATAAGTATTAAGGTGTAAGATGTTTAATAACCAGAAGGCTTGTTGTACAACACCCCAGTCTGTATAAGGGAGACTAAGACCAGAGCCAATACAGTCTTCGAACCCGCCTCCCCATAATAAAAACATTATTATGAAAAGTGGTGTTTTGCATGGCTATATATATTTACAGGAGTGAAATATTTGTTCAAAGTATTAAGCTTGATAAATTGAAAAACAATACAATCATTTTAATAGAACCTGCAAGAAACTAATCAGAACGCTAATGTACCTAGTCTTTCCTGCAGCAAGTTATTTCTTAATTTCGTTTTTTTAATGGCTGCATTTACAACAGAAATAGAGGTAGCACACTATGATTGTCACGCTAGTATTCCTGAAGAAAAATCCCTTGACCATGTCAACAAACTTCCAAGTGCGTGCCAGTGGGTCTCATTTTATGGTAGTGAAGGGGTGGTTATGCTAATATTTCAGATATCGCGCATCATAAGAATGTACCAGTAATGAAACGCACATTGCCTTAAAAAGGGTGTTTACGATTACTTTGTAACATTTTAGAATAATATGAAGCACTGATGTGGCTTTGTGGCCTTTCGCTGGTTGTTTTTTTTTTCGAGTTTCATTGGCCCTTGCGTTGTTTGTTCTCAAGTTGTACGACAAACATTTCTTAACACACGATTTCCAACAGAATTACAGAAGGTTAGAAAGTGTATTTCTGTCTCAATAAGATGAACATAATTCTTCAATTTGTCCCTTGAATTTGATGTCTTTTGACCCACGGAACGATGTTAATCGTACCAAACTGGCTTCGGCCTACCCCCCAAAATCTAGAAAACTGCAGTACAATGGCAGTAAGATGACATCATGAATCTAGAATAAAAATTCAATTCTGGGTGTCAAAAGTCATTGTAAACGTAGCCATAGTCGCCTACTCTGCATAGTACTCCATTAAAGTCTAAGTAGTATTAAATTACATATTGTATGATGTCCCAATCATTCATAGCGGTTTTAAGTTCAATTACAATTTTTTTTTTGACAAGTCTGTGTTATGGTGCTTTAACTTTGAGTTCAGAAGCTGCTTCTTAGTTATAGATGCCTGCTGTGTGTAATTTAGGCTAGACCAGCCAAAATGACTTTTAATTAGTAAGTATTAGCACCATCTAGTGCACAGCACTGTATTTCCAGCAAAACTTAGCAAAAGTTTGCAAAATGGCAGGTCACTAGATGGCCCTGGTTCTTACTTCATTAAACACTGGTTGAAGCTACACATCTATAATAGGCAGCTCCTGAACGAAGCTGAAAACACCTTTAAAAAGACAAATGGTGATAACAATAACTTAGAATGATTGCAAACATTATAAGAAGTTAAGGGGACAGTGAAATAAATATGAAAATGAGATTTGAAGCTATGTGTTTTTTACTGATGTCCATGAATAGTTAAAAACAGTCCTTTTTGTTATAAATACTAATGAGGTTGTGGATGAATGAATTGTTTTTTTTTATTCATCTGCTAGTGGAACATTTTCAGCTAAAGTGCTGCCAAAAATGCTTTCAAAGGCAGTGAATGGTGATTAATGGGTTCTGCAATAAGTGTGTATCTTCCCTGCTTAGTGACTGTTATTTTGATGTGTTGACAGCTGTTCTACAAATAAAAACAGTGTTAATTCAGTAGTTTGAATCAAGTTCAACAGTTTGGAACTCAAGTGGAACTGAATTACTTAACTGTGATGTGTGGTAAAACCTACATGACAAAACTGTTTTTCCCCTGCTTTAGGGTGATTCTGGATCCCCTGGCTTGCCTGGATGCAAAGGAGATGATGGCTCCGATGTAAGTAGTCATTATAAAGTTAAATGTCCCATTACGTATATGGAGTGCAGAAAAAGAGCTCCCTTCCTTCCTCCCACTCAAATGACTGCAGTTGACAGCTGCATAACTTCAAAGACAAAGGTGAAATGAAATGCATGGTGTTTTTTTTAACTGGCTTTATGTTTGTGGTAAATGAAACACATTTTTCATCATACTGATAAGGGATGTATGATGTATGAGGTAGCCTAACAACTACTGTACTGCACAACAATGCTAGTATTTAAAATGTCGTGCTTGCAAACGTTGCATGTTTTACAGTGTGTGTCTTGCAACTCTCAACCATATGGAAATTTTGGTATGCAGCTCGTAGGGTCAGGAAGTTTGGCCACCCCTGCCATATATCAACAGCATGTACATAACAGTAAAGAATAACAATTAGCAATTGCACTTTAATCACAATTCAATGAATGATTTTCCAGATACAGCAGTCCGTTGCATATCCGACTGCAGTGGGACCAGTGACCCTACTGGTCAGACACCGAGCATATTCAGTGTGGATAAGAAGCAGGGCTGAATCTCTGTCTTCCGGGATCGGTAGCCGCCCACTTCTGCTCTGGATTGCTCGACGTAAAAGCGATTCTGGCTTTAGGCTTGTGAGATCGGAGGACGCTCATACGCCCTCAATACGTCCGTGTTGTGTGGGGCGTCACTGAGAAAAAACAACATAATTCGACATTTCAAATTGGTGGAAAAAAAATAATAAGAATTGGTCACTCTAAATTAAAAAATAATCCTGTTTTAAATACCATTATACACAGCTGTAACAATTATTATATTCACATAATAATTGTTTTGAGATTCAGTTTTTATTAGGGAGCTCCCCTAATAAAATAAGAAAGATACAGGGACGTAATGCTTGTGAAGGTAGCCTTCTGGTGCGTGAAAGGCAGGAGATCGAGACGGAGGTAGAAGTTGATAAGCCCCGCAGGCAAAAAGGATTTATTTACATATCAACACACTGAACAGTATGAAAACGCACTATTTATAATATACATTTACACAAAAAACCCTCTTCATGCGCAGAGCTCCTGCCCTGCCACTGTACTGTATACTCTTCTATTAGTGTTGGGTACTTTACACAGTAGCAAAAAGGTTTAGAAAAAAAAAAAAAAAATACTTTCCATTGTAAGCACAACTCGCTTTCGCTTCCCTGTAGCCATTTGGATTAGCGCTGTAATGTTGTTGAAGAGCTTGATCATGGCGGATAAACAGTTAGGGCGGATATACAACAGATTACTGTATATGCAAAAATGTAAGTGTGACACATAGACAGATGGATGAACAAACAGATAGACATCTCATATATCCCCAGAATTTGATATTCTCAAAATCTTATGCTAAATAGTTTTAATAACAAGTCCCATGACAATTGGATAAGCAATTCTCCATATATGTGAAAAGATGTGAAGTGACATATCCTACAACAGTTGTTAAATAACTAAGTATTATCATTGACAATTGCTATCTGGAAACATCTAACATTTGATTAACTGATTGTAAAGAGTTCCACTGATGGGTTTTATGAATTTTTAAACCTTTCCTAATTGGTTGTGTGAAAATGTGTAAACGACTTGGTGCAAGTCTAAGCTAATGTATTCTTCTGTTTGTTTAGAATTGCTTTGTATATCAATTCTGTTAGTCATCACATCCTAGGAACTTTTCAAAAATCAAAGTCTAAAGCATATCTGATGCCTCAAAATGGCTGTCAGAAACATCTCAGCTGTTACTGTAACCAGTAAAATGTCACCCAGCAACACTGCCCTAGTTTATGTAACTAAATACCACAATAAAGTCCTTGCAGGTCCATGGTAAATAAATATGGCAGACGTAGTTCATGGATAACAGACAGGATTGCACAGTATTGAATTGAAGGGCAGCAAGAGTTGAATTAGGGTTAGCTGAGATTAACAGTCAGTTATGAACTTTTTAATTGCTATTTACAGGGGGAACCTGGCCCTCCAGGTGAAAAAGGAGACCCAGGCCCGTTTGGTGCTAAAGGACAAAAGGTAAGTCATAGCTCCGGTTTCCTAGATGTGCTGTGATTCAATATGAAAGTAAAGAGAATGGGCTAGATTCTCAAAGCTATTTACTCCGTCTTCATTAGCGCTATTTTTATTTATTTTTTAAAGGAAAATTACCAATTACGTTCAACAATGAGTATAACAACGATAGACTACTTACAAGCCCCTTAAGAACTATCTGTTTAATTCTGCTTTGCTAACATTATTGGGTGCATTTTTACTTTCTAAAAACATTTTTTGGAGTAAACAGTTTTGAGAATCTAGCCCAATACCTTTAGGAGCTGCCGATGGTGCATCCCTCTGGTTAGATAGGTTAAAATCTTTTTTCTTTAGGGTGAAATAGGTACATCTGGGATGGCTGGATTATCTGGGATATCTGGAGCCACTGGCCCCAAGGTAATATACAATAATGTTTCTTACTGTACAGTTGACTTGATTCATTCTTAGCATTTGTTCATGGTATACTGCCTCCAAGATGTTCTTGTAGGTTGACATCTCAACATATCTTATTTAAAAGTTTTATCTTTAGTGACGAACTAACCATACATACTGGCATCTGTACAATGACTGAAACCCATGCAGCCTACACAGTTTTCTTCTAATTACAGGGGGATCCAGGACCAAGAGGTATGAAAGGAAACAAAGGGGACCAGGGAGATGGTGTGAGTAAATATGTACAGTATGACATAAACCATAAAGGTGTAATAATCAAGTCTTTAAAAATCATGTCCTGTCTCTCACACTAAAACATTACAACTTTGCTGCAAGTCCCTTGTCATTTTTCTGTTCATGGTTTAGTTTTCCACAGCAGGAGTTAATCTACACTGTGGTGGCTGGAGAAACAAGCTTCACCAGATTCAGTTTGGAAGAAAAGTTATTTTGAAGCCTTGGTTAAGAAAGCCAATAAAACAGAAGGCTAAAGTATCAGTTTATGCTGGTAGTAGCCTACCATAAATTCTTAAAACTTTGATACATGAAAAACATGCCCCCATGCCAATTGTTTAATACATTTTCCATTTGCTATATATGTTACAATAAAAGTCACAATATTGCCAAATCTTAAGATTTACTGGTAAATGTCGAGATTTACCAAGTAAATCAGTAAATGTCTGAAATAAACATGATAACGGACATTTACATTTAAATCTCAAGAATAAACAAGTGGCTTTGTCTAATTACCGAATGTCTTTTGAATCGCTTCCGGGCTTGACAGGAAAATTGTCTCTTTTTGGTGGGCAAGGGTTCAAACAGTGTATGTGCAATAAAAAGTGCTATTGTAAGGTGTGGAGGCCTCAGAATGACACATGGTTTCAAAAGACAACCAGGTTTCAAAAGAAGAGGTGCAACCACATTTATTTTCACAGACAGACAAAAAATGGTGCACAAAACAAAAAGATGTACTGTCACTTTAAAACACACTATTTACAAATTAACAGGTCATGAGGGGAGCGTATATTTATAAGTCCTGGTCCTTTAAATACCACAGTCCCGTGCTTGACCAGCCCTTGGCAACTGAAAGGCAGGAAATAGCTCTGCTTAATTTGATGAAGTAACACATGGAAAGATTCTCTGTCCCAGGAACACTGTCCTGACCGGTGGAGAAGAGGCCCCTTTTGTACACTTTGGCTCCACCCTGTACCCAATTACCTGGCCTGTAAAACATTTAGTGATATCTTTAAATGATATAGAGATATCTGAAAAAGCATTTTTGATATCTCATTTAAAGCTCCATTTAAAGATATCTGGAAATGATTTTGAGAAAGCTCTAAATGTATTTTAGATATCTTAAAATGATTTACAGATATGTTTAAATGTTTGAAGATATCTTCAGATATTTAGAGATATCTGGAAATGATTTAGAGATGTCTTCAAATATTTGGAGATATCTATACATTCATTTGAGATATCTGTAAATGATAATTTGGGTTGCCATAGAAGCCTGCCACTGGCTGCAAAGCTAGTGAGTGAATAGGGGAAATAGCTGACTGGTTAATAACAGGAAAGAAGGCGTACAAACAGTGTGAATAGAAATGCACTGAATGATTTACTTACTGTAGCTCTAGCCCTTGAAGGCTAACTTATAAAACTTTGTAAACTCAAGATGAAATGTGCTTGCAATGACTGCTTCACTTCTGTGCCTCTTTCATGGTTTAAGGGGTTTTTAATAGACTGCTTCATTTAATATATATATATTTTTTTAATTTACAGGGTGATTTTGGAAATCCAGGAGTCCAAGGTACAAAGGTAAATCTGAACTAAATATTATATTAGACTGATGCTACAGATCTGTCATTATTATTAAGATCCTTATAATACTGTACAAATCTTGAAGTATCATCCATAACTATTAAACACTCAATAGTGCTGAATTTAGAAAAAACATTCTATGACAACGTTTTGAGAAGTCTTGTGAAAAAGACATTGAAAAATATTTCTCGTCAAAATGTTTGTCATTGAATTTGAGTTTCTTTTTATTATTTCTAAATCATGAATTATACTGTAAACTTCACTACTGCATGCATAATATGTATTGTCACATTTTGAGGTCACATGTGCATTTTGCAAAGTTGAAAATGTACAGATTGGTGAACTGAAATCACTTGTTTTGTTTTTTGGAAATACTCAATAACCCATATGGCAGAATATAGAACTGATCTTTGAAAACAGGTAATCAAAAGTGGAAATATTATTACTAATGGTTTCTGAGATCAGATCAGTGGCTGTAATTATGCTATTCTCAATAAGTTATCCCAATGCAATGGTAATGCTGATGGCTTTACATTTTTACCACCTAAGTATGCATGCTTATAAGCAGTTTTTGGCAGACAGTTACTTGTTAAGCCTTTTTATTTGATTTGGCTTCATACCATAAGATTTGCATGTTGGAGAAATGCTTCCAACTGCACAGAACACACAGCTCATGCAAAAGTCACTGAATAAAGTTTGTTATCTGTTATAAAAGACATGTGCATTTGCCAAATAATTAAACTAGACTTTAAAGGAATGGTTACACTTTCCTATGTTTTTACTATAAATGTTTAACATAGTAAAAGCATAGCAAAGTGTAATAAAGCATAGTGAAAGCATGGTAACACATAAGTCAGCATTGCAGAGATTACAGAGGTACTGTATGTTAAAGCATATTTAAAAAGACGTGGTAAACTATGGTAAATGCATAGTATAACTAATGAAAAGCATGGGAAAACTGCAACATGACTGTACAAATTTACTGTGGTAAACTTTTATTAGGATAGAATCCATTTTCTTACCAGGTTTTATTTGACTTTAATGTGGGTTATATACACACTTTAAGTACAGTCTTCTAGATTCAAATGTTCTGGACACTGTAGCTTCCTGATGTATTGAATTTCCTGTGCTGAAAGTGGTCTGGTTACAAGAAGACCAATCAGACATCATTTAACTGATTGCACAGGCGACTTACAATTGTTACAAGATATCACATTATTTCACATTATACACATTATACATTATTTCACATTATTTTTTTTATATACAATTACCCATTTATACAGTAGGGTTTTTACTGGAGCAATCTAGGTAAAGTACCTTGCTCAAGGGTACAGCAGCAGTGCCCCCAACCTGGGATTGAACCCATGACCCTCCGGTCAAGAATCCAGAGCCCTAACCACTACTCCACACTGCTGCCCCATTAATATGATTCTATTGCTTTTTGTAATTAGCCCTTGTAGTGTTTTTTTCAGACAGTTTTGAAGAAGAATGCTTTTTTTTAATAGAAGAAGTACAAAATCTCCTGGATTGTGTCTGTGGCAAGTAAAAAATGAACCCTTGGTGTCTGTAGACAGTAGGAAGCATCGTTTTATATCACATGAACGGTTTGATTGTATCTTCTTTAAGGGTGAGAAAGGAGAGAAGGGAATGAGAGGACCAGCAGGTGTCCGAGGGGTACGAGGCGAAAAGGTAAAAACAGCTGCATTACGGTATAGATTTAAGAACCTCATCATAATATGTCATTATCATTCCATGGCATTTCTTCACAAGCAGGATGAGAACACATCACCACATATAGGTGAATTAAAGTGTCAAACCGCTTCAACGTTAAGAAAGTGCATCATCTTGAAGGAGACACTGTACTACTGTATATTGTGTTAAACTGGAAGTCTGTGATTCCATCCTAATGTGCCTCCTTCTTGTGTTTCAGGGGAACACTGGACCTGCTGGTGCTCAGGGACATGAAGGCACTGCTGGTAATAACGGATCTCCGGTAAACAAAATCTTCATCCAGTCCTCTAAAAAACACGCACTGTGTATACACATACAACTGTGACCAAAAAACAAACTCAGCTTGTAATTTGAAGGGGTTAAGTTGTAAGTTCATATTCCTTTTAGAATCTCAATTTGTGTTTTTCCTTTCAGAAAAAAATGCTTATGACAATTTGGAGTAAATAACTTTAAGAATGTGGCCCATGTTGTCTCCTTCGATGTCGGAAAGCAATTGTTTGTGTACAGCTTTTTTCAGATGATATAGCGAACTTTCATTAACTTCCAAATGCACTACTGGTTGTACTGTATAGCATAGTTAACGGCAGCCATGTTTTTTTCCTTAAGGGTCCTCGGGGTGTTGCTGGTATGAAGGGCTACAAAGGGGAGCCGGGACCCATGGGACCAGAGGTAAGGATGCATTTCAGACTTGCTTTATCCCAAAAGAGAGACGTGAATCAGACAAATGACTCTTTAGCCTGCTTTATTCAGCTTTGCAGTCTGAAATCCATAGGGGCCCAGACTCCTTCTTATGTACTCAACTGCATTAGTAAAATTGGGTTACATGCATTAAATAGAGGATAGCACTCCCAAATTGAGCGTGATATGGAAAATAGGTACTCGGACACAGGTGTAGGGTTGAGCCAGTTGGTTATTGTCCATATTAAACTCAGTAGAGGGTGCTAATCCAATTACATGTCATTTCCATTCTTAAGGAAGAAAATGTATACAATCATTTAGTAATTTTTCCCAACTGTGATGTACTGGTACAATACATATATATTTAATCTGCATCAAACACTATTGTAGGTAACCATATGTGTAGCTGAAAATAAATTACACACACAATTTTTTTTTGAGAGGATAGATGCAGAGCTAGATTTAAGGAAAGTCATTCTTTGAATTCAGCTGCTTAATACAGGTTTAGATATACTTTATACCATAAATTGTACTTGTTTTATAAACAGGATACTCCACGACTGTTCTTGGAGCACACTGTTTATGTCACTCATGAGGGTACCTGTAAGCAACCCACTCAATCCTTCTGGAGGCTTGTTAACTATTCTGCTATCCTAATTCCTGCATTAACTACAGCTCTCCATGTAGGTTCATTGTGTATCTTTTACATTCTTGATAAGCTGCTATTTGAGCAGCAAATCATGATACAGTATGTATTTTCCAGTTTCACCACAGACAGGTGTAGCACAGGCTAGATCAGAAAAAGTGTCTGTTTATTATTATTATTATTATTTATTTCTTAGCAGACGACTTACAATTGTTACAAGATATCACATTATTTTTTACATACAATTACCCATTTATACAGTTGGGTTTTTACTGGAGCAATCTAGGTAAAGTACCTTGCTCAAGGGTACAGCAGCAGTGTCCCCCACTAGGGATTGAACCCACAATCCTCCGGTCATGAGTCCAGAGCCCTAACCACTATTCCACACTGCTGTTTAGATTTTGTATTGCTGCCTGCTAACTTTTTCGGACAGAATTGTACAGCAAATGAAACAGAATATTTGAGGAATTGCAATAGGAACCATGCAGAAGGATTGAAAACATCACAAAGAGGCAAGAAGACGGTTAACATATTTGAGAATTAAATATTAAGCTTTCAGTATAAAAATGCTGTTCATTCTTCCATGCCACCACTAGATGACACTGTTGGTTGCACAATGAATAACACTTCTCAATACCTTCATAATTCAAGGGAACTAAAGGTTCGACAGGCCTAATTGGACCTCCAGGAGAACCCGGCCCTGCTGGGGAAAGGGTGAGTACCAATATTTCAGAGTAAATTATTGTGTTTACAGAACCCCCCACCCCACCCCACCCTCCTCCCTCCCCTCCATATTAAACACAACATTAAGGGGGACTTTATAGTCCAGATATATTTATCATATTTAGATACTTCAAGGATTATGTCCAAATTATTATGTTTGTATTACAGAACTCATTTTAATCTCTAGTAATAGAATTTACAAATATTTTAAAATAATTAAAAGGTTATTGTTTGTGCAACATTTGTAACATTTAGTGTGGGGTTCCACATATTATTGCAGGGTCTCTTTGGCCCCACAACCTCACTTTAAGTAAGCCCCTGAGTAGAGGTAGTAGCAGTAGTAAACACATAATTGATGTATTGTTAACACTCCTTATAGTTGTCCCATTTCCTGACCTCTTCTTAGGGAGAAGAAGGTGCTGCAGGACAAGGCACACAAGGGTACCCAGGCTTCCAGGTAAGAGGCAGGTGTTTCACTCTCCACCCACACATTATCACCAAGCTAATCAAGCGATTCTCATTTCTGATGTCTTTTAACTTTGTACTGTAGATCTTTTCTTTCTTTATAAAAGTAGATATTTCAGCTTTATCAATTTCCCCCTAGTTCCCTTTAAAATATGTATACACAGTATCTTATTAGTGATGTAAGCATTTGTGGCATAACCAACTAACTTTTCATGACATGCATGACATTTATTTATGGTATAAGCAAAATATGTCATGAAAAACCATGAATTACGGTATTTGTGTCATGGCCGGTAAACAGCGGAAGGATACGAACATCGACCACAGGCTTGTTTGTTATCTCAGCATCTGCCCATGACACAAATACTGTAGTTCATGGTTTTTCATGACATATCCTCTATGAATCTATTTGTCCATGTTCCCTTTACCTCAGTACTAATAGCAGCTGTTTTCTGGTGGCAGTGAAACGGAATATGTAATATTATTATTATTATTATTATTATTATTATTATTATTATTATTATTACGTTTTTTGCCGTTCTTGTTTTTTGTAAGAATCATGTGTCTTCCTGTGATTTCTCAAGCAATAAGAGCTGTTGAGTAAAATTCAAACCAGTAGTGCAAGAAATTTGTCAGAGATAAGGTTTACTGTATTATACCATTAGCGTTAAAGCTTTTATCTTGACCGTGGTCACAAGTGTTCTTTCCATATCCTCTGTATTCAGTGGACATTAGACAACTCCCCAAACTTCCATTTCAAACCCTTATAGTACCTGTCCACCACCATCAGTAACAATGTTTTTTCAACACAGGGATTCCCAGGACTGAGGGGAGAACCAGGTTTAAAGGCAAGTGATACAGATAATGTCAAAATAAAACTAGTAGCTTATAGTAGCTTACCTTAATTGACATTGCATCCCTTTTAGTAATATAATTGACAACTATTTTAAAATAATTAAAAGGTTATTTGTGCAACAGTGGATGCTCCACCACTAGCAGTGTTTGTTCCACAAGGATAATCAATACCACTGCTTCTTAGATCATTATAAGGGACACCACTGTACTGTTGAGGCTGAATCCCCTTCTATTCACAGACACTGAAATAGAAATATGACTGGGCACTGTATATTCCTACTGATTTCTTTTTGAAACAGGGTATCAGAGGGTTCCCTGGACTGAAGGGAGATCAAGGGCTTCCAGGTGACAGAGGAAGTGATGTAAGTGTTTTCTGGCCTGGGAGGTTTGGTTTAGGATATTTGGTTTGCTTGTTTACCAGCAGGTTGCTCCACTCCTGATGCAGAGGTAGTACAGACCAAAAAAATAAAGCATTTATGAAATTAAAGGGTTTGTATCTAGATTCTTGTTATAATAAAGTAAACTATGGTAGTTTGTCAGTATGCTCATAATTCTGTATAACTGTGATACCAAAGCTGGTAGTAGAGATGGCTGCTTTTCCCGATGGTCCTGCTGGTCCCAGGAACTGTAGTACTAGTTCAAGAGCTGGCGGTACAGGATGAAGAAACACTCAAATCTGTCCCTTTACTGAATAATTTTGAAGTTAATTATTTGTTGTCTACTGTTGTCTAAATTCATGTATAGTACCTTAATTTCCGTAAACCTATGTTGGGGTTTTATAACAAACCAGTTAGGTATTCAGTAAGAAACCAGTAAATTAGTCTTCCCAGCAAGCTCTCCAGAAGGTACTGAAATTATTAGAAGGTACCTGCCACCAAATGTCATTTTTACACATCTGTTACAGAATTGTCAACAACAGGTTTCTTGTAGTCAGTTTGGCCTGTTCCTGTTATTAGGTGGGTTATTCTGAACATCCAGTTGACTTATATGTTTGTTTATTTGTTTGTTTCTAGAATGATCTACCTGGAAAAGAGGGAGCAAGAGGACCAAAGGGATACCCAGGCCTTCCAGGAGAATATGTAGGTTACATGTTTGTTGGTATCAACACACTTTAATTTCCAAGAAAACCTATTGTTTCTAAAACCAGACTGATGCTGAACTTTCTTTGGTTCTTAAAGGGGTCACCAGGACTGAGTGGACCTCCTGGACCTGATGTAAGTACCATCAAGAGAGTTTGGAAATGTAATTGTCATATGTGTTATTAAATCATTTATAAATCTATCCAATTTACCTACTTCCCTTGACAACCTACTGCTCCCCCATATCTGCCCTTGTAGCTATCCCATGGTGCAACACAAAAGTTGGGGTTTCAGTTGCAAGAGCATTGGAAAAATGTCCCCATGTTTGTTAGCAAGATAGCAGATTAATGCATCCTCTTATTTCTATCGGGTGTCTATTAGTATTTTAATATACTTATGAATTGTTGCATTTTTACTGTAATAACAAACGTTTTTACATCATCTTTCTTGCAGGAGTGTGAAATTCTGGAGATCATTAAAAAACTTTGCTGTAAGTAGATTGCAGTGATTTGGCAGCACAGTAAAACCAGTACAACATTAAAACCACTCTCTGCAATTTCCAATTTCAAAGACAATGTGAAGATCTCCCTTTATTAAGACCAGCTCTCTGTTAAGATCACGTGCTGACAATGTTTACCTTATATTTATGATCTGTTTTATTTAGACCTAAAACACACAGGATTGATGTTGAATAAGTAAGCTTCTGCTCCAATGCAAACTGTGCACTTCTTATTTATTTAAGCCATAACTACAGGGTGCGTTGAGTGTGAAAGGCGGTTTCAAGGATTTTGTCTCAGGAACTGTTGTTTCAAAGTTTGTTTGTTGACTGTATGTGTTAAGTTTAATTAAATATTTTAATACAGTTTAATAACGTCTGTCACTTTCTTTTGCTCCGTTTGCAGCATGCTGTGGTAAGTCCAGTTTTTTTTATTAGGTTTACGGATTCACCTTAATTTTTTTAAGACATTTTATTTTACAATAGTGGTCCCATTTTTTAGTTTTCTAACATGACTTGTTTTTGTTTTTGGCCTCAGAATGTGACTGTGGTCCAGTGAAGCTGCTGTTTGTGCTGGACAGTTCAGAGAGTGTGGGTCTGCAGAACTTCACATTGGAGAAAGAGTTCATTATCCGGGTTATTAACAAGATCACCAAGATTGGCAAAAACAAGGTGGGTGCTAGCAACCAGGCCACAGATATTTCAATATCACACTCATGTTCTTTTTTTTGTCAGACTTGTCTGTAAGCTCTCGGGCAGCTTACAGGCAAGCCCGCAGGCGCCTGGCCAGACTACAGGGGTCGCTGGTGCGCGGTGAGCCGAGGACACCCTGGTCGACCTAACCCTCCCTCCCCCGGGCGACGCTCAGCCAATTGTGCGCCGCCCCCTGGGAGCTCCCGTCCACGGTCGGCTGTGGAATAGCCTTGTAGTAGGTAAATTCCAGTTTAATATGAAATGACTGACACCACTCGGTAGCAGTTCAAGAAGCTTTAATACAATGCGCGCAAGGGAAGAGCAGCAGCGGTTACAGGAACGCACTCTTCTCAACAGAATGTGCTGAATGTGTTGTGCTCAGAACACAACAAGATAACGCACAGTACTCACAACACCACACAATCATTTTTAACCCTTCAGATATCACATCACATATTTCCTGCCTAACATGTCTCAAATATGTTACCTGTTGTTGGAGTACATGTGCTTTCTTTGGATTGCACCTGTATCCATTCTCCTGTAGCACCGCAAGAGTGGCATTTAACAGGAGCTTCGCGTCTGTAAGAGAAGAACTTCACAACAACAGGTCATCAACAAACATTCTGTCATCGTCTTCTTCACCCCCCTTTGCTCCAATCGAGGCCACCGCACGTCACTCCCCTATCTGCGCCTGCAGCCGTCACAACATTCTTATGCATTCACTATAATCTCCTTGCGGTTCTTCCGCCGTTTCAGACTTTCCTGTAATCTACTGCCACTTTCTCAACAAGTTATCTTTAAGTATCGATATGGCCACAAGCATTGCTTCAAATTTTATTAATTCAAAAACTCGTTCTGAGTTGTGTCGTGAGCTTGCAGCTGTGAGATGTGCCTCCAATATCTACTATTAACACTTCTCTGCTGCTGGACAACTGCCCAGGCACCTTATCTGCATATTTGCCTGTTCTCTGGCATCACGCCCAGAATCTTATCTTTTGCTGCTTCTTTGAGCTAAACTTCTAGCTTCCAGTCCTATTGCATCGCTGTTGCGATCCATATTTTATTTTAATTATATCAATTCCTGAACTGAAGCTGGCTTCCGTTCTCAAACTGTGACAGATCTTGTCCCTTTTCACAGTCCGAGCTGCACTCTGCTATTTCGTGAACACAGCTAACATACTCCCACTCTTACTTATGTAAAGTCTAAAATGTTACTTTATCTTTTTGCTTAAGCAAAACCCTAACCCTGACCCAAGCAATTATTAATAAAATTATCATTCTAAACTGCCTTTTTACCACTATAATTCTCTAATATGACACAGAGAAAATGGAACGTTACTCTACTTTGTGGGTTTTATTAATGATTTGTTTTCCTTTGCGCCTTAAATTTACATGTTTGTTGGCGCGCTCATGGACTTTAACTCAGGTTTTATGCCAATACCCTCCTCCGTCCCACTTTTGTGATGGTTTGTGTAACAGGTTTTACCTAGTAACAGGTTATCCTAACTCACAAATAGGCCAACATGTAATAGCCAGCAGACAAACATATATTACATACATATGTAACACCCAGTTCAGAGACTGTTGTTATGTGAAATATGACTATAGTCTTACGTGTATGGTATAATCTTCACAACCATACAGCTTGTTGGCACGGCCGGCCACAAACACAACACAACATAAACACAATACAACTGTCCTTTTAAAAGACACACACAAGTATCTCAGTCACCAAAATATTTTTAATATTCTCATCTAGATCCCTTAGTTTGTTTCAGGTTTAGTCTGTCTCACCACACCCTGACTTATACTACAGTTGCAATATCTGCAGTTCATCACTGCACCATCGATAATCACGTGTCATTTACGATTTATTACTGTTTCAGTTATCACATCAGTCTAGTTATCATCTCCAAATATGCTCAGCTTTGCCAACTCCATCCCTATCCCTGTGTCCCAGCTTGCCACAATTCAAACACTTGCACTTACTTTCTTCACATACCCTTTTCCTTCTTTATTCTCCTTTCTCTGATTTTCAACCATTCCTCCCCAGGCCATTACTGCATCATACGTGGTCCCGGGATTAACTCCCAGTTCAATCGACCTGCAGATGTGGACCGAGGCCACTTATTAACACTTGCACAAACACCTGATCCTGCTCTTTGGGATCCTCTGACCCCAAGTAGTCCCTGTACGCTTCCCATTACCTCACATAATCCTGCACTGACTCGCTCTCTCTCTGTCTCTCTCCCATTAAGAGGGGACAGTCGATACGTGCACCCTCGGTGGCGTTCTCCACAGCCACCTTTAGGTGTGCGAGTTTGTCAGCCACAGCATTATCAGCAAGCTAGCCCCTCATGCTCCTCATCTCCATACAAATCCCAATCATCCTCGATATAGAGCGGCTTCCCGCTCCAGTCCATCCCAATCTATATCACCACCATTACTTTGCAATGCACCACCCTTACCTAATCCTGCGACTGCACATACTTTCCTTGTTACCTTTTTTGCCTTCGTCATGAAACACTGCACAAATGTCAATTGCTCCTTAAGCAAAGCATTCTCCTGCTGACACACTTTCACCTTATCCAATGCCGTAGTCAGTGCTCCCTGCACCTGGGACAGCACACTACACATAATCTCAATCCCTTTCGCAGTACAATATTTGTCCTGCTTCGTCTACCATTCTCGGTGCTGTACTGGGGTCAACATGGGATCCCAGCCTTCATCCAACATTGACTTCTGCCATTTACTATGTTTTGTTAACACATAAACAATAACCTCAGCCATGTTTATTCACTGTATTTCGGTGCCCTCCACACCCGGTCTCTACAGTCCTACCGCTGCCTCGGGTTCGCCCGAATGAAACTTTACTATTGCAATCTTATTCCGATAACTGCAACAGTCCCGGTCTCCACAGTCCTATTCCGCTGACTGTATGACCAACCTTGGCGGTGCAGATGCAACTACCCTGAGTAAACTTCAACTACTGCAGCCCTGTTCTGCTGGCTACAACACCGGTCACTTAACCCTATTCTGATGACTACAGTGCCGTGACCTTGGGTTCGCCCGAGTGAAACAACAGTACGTACTATTCAACCACCACCTCAAGACCCCTGCTCACGGGTGCACACCAGTCATTACGCGTTTAACCTATTAGTTGTTCTTTTATTGCACCTTATGCAGTTTTTTCAGTCAAGTCTGCTAGCGGCTTAACCACTAACTATGGAAGGTGGTTTTCAATAAAATACTCACCCTGCTTAGCAGGCCAGTACCAGACAAGAAAGAATATATACTGCGGTGAATCCCATCCTCGTCGCCAAGTTCTGTAGTCGGTAAAATCCTGTTTAATATGAAATGACTGATGACTCCACTCGGTAGCAGTTCAAGAAGCTTTAATACAATGCGCGCAAGGGAAGAGCAGCAGCGGTCACTGGAACACACTCTCTCTTGATTACTATGAGACTGTGTGGTCCAGTGGTTAAAGAAAAGGGCTTGTAACCAGGAGGTCCCTGGTTCAAATCCCACCTCAGCCACTGACTCATTGTGTGACCCTGAGCAAGTCACTTAACCTCCTTGTGCTCCGTCTTTCGGGTGAGACGTAGTTGTAAGTGACTCTGCAGCTGATGCATAGTTCACACACCCTAGTCTCTGTAAGTCGCCTTGGATAAAGGCGTCTGCTAAATAAACAAATAATAATAAATAATAATTGACAAGGTAGCACAATATTTATACTTGATTATCATAGCAACAAATAGGCAAATTAACATGTCATGATTATAGAACTTTCTCAAAGATGAAGACTCCCTTATAAGGCGTTGTTTTTAACCAAGCAGCTTTGCCTCAAACTAGACATAACAGCATTCTAACTATCTTTTGAGAAACACATCTTCAGCAGTTCTCACCAGAATGTTCTGAATGTGCTGTGCTCAGAACACAACATGATAACGCACAGTACTCACAACACCACACAATCGTTTTTAACCCTCGAACCGGTGACGTCCAGGCTATAGGGCGCATCCTGCACTCCACGCGGAGCTCCTTTATCGGATGCGCCACTCGGGAGCCCCAGACTTACATTTTTTACATCCTGAAAAGCCACAAAAGGGGTCTTTGCCCTTTTTTAACAGCAGAGATTTTAATGCAGTTTGTTGATCTCTGTGAAATGTCTTAATGGCATCATTTATAGAGCCCAGTATCAAAAGGGCCAACTATGTCCTAAATTACAAGCAATAATTATGGGGGAAGGCTATCTAGACCAGGGGCCTTGCCTTTTTGCATTGACTTAATAGCATTTTTAAGTTCAGCCTGCAGTTTGGGCAAATCTAAGACATTTTTGCAAGAGTCACGGTCAATATGTATTTCAGATTTATAAAGATTGTAATAAAATACCTGGAACGTCCTATTTACCACATCTGGTTTTGTAACCACAACACATTCCTCTGTTTTGATCGCATTAATTGAGGCAGGGAGTCATTGTGCTTTCATTTCAAGGCTAATAGTCTATTTGGTCTCTACCCCTGAAAATAATATTTTTGTTTAGTGTGGTGCATACTACATTCAGCTCTAGTTTAAGACAAAGCATTGAATTCATGCTTTATTGCACTCAGTTCATTTTCTCTAGAAAATTCTGCCTTCTGAGCCCTTTATTACTCCAATATTTGCCTTTCTATACATGTATTCCGAGTGGAGTTTAAATATGAGAAGGCAGAAACATTTAGTAAACCCCCGCAACGTCTCTGGTTCTCAGAGAAGTCAGAATGAATTAATGAATTTCTGAAATTCCACTGAATTGAAAGGCTGCCTAGTGTCACACAAAGTTTTGTTTATGTGAGTCAAATTATAGAGCACAGGGACTGGTCCGATAGAACAATTGGAAAGATGTTGGTTTTCATCACGGAATTAATGAGCCCTGGCAATACAAAAATGTAATCAATTTGAGAATAAGACTTGTGTCTGGCAGAAGAAAATGTAAACTCACTGGCATTGTTGTTTCTCAGGCGTTACACATCTACTCGTTTAAATCCTTTATAAACTTACACAGGGGGCCCGGGATGAATGAAGTGTTGCAGATTCTGAAATAGACATATCCAAATTGGGGCTGATTACTGCAGTGAAATCACCTCCTAATATACATGAGTATTCTGAAAAACCAAACATAGTGTCAGCAATCCCTGATAAAAAAAAAATAAAAAAAATGTGTGCCATATTCGTATAGGGGCATAAACAAATTCAAAAACAAGTTTTCGGTGTGCAACATCAAGGGCATGGCACACAAACATTCCACTTACACTGATAGTCTTCAAGAACAAGTCCAGATGTTGTAGAAAAGTACATTTCCCTGAAAAGAAAAAATTATAAGCTGCGCAGTACATGTTATCAAAAAAAAAAAAAGTTCAACAGCAGATCCTTCTGCTGCCCCAAGGTAGGATGCACCACTTGTCCATTGTATCAGGCCGTTGTACCTATTGAAAGCTTTTAGCATGTGGAAACAAGATCAAGTTATAACACAAATACATTATGCAGTTAGTTAAGTACTTTATACTGCTATTGCACCAAATAATTTGCATTAATACAAACATTATTATGCATTGTTAAGAACAGCAATGCCACATTTGTACAAATTAGAGATTTCTATGTCCTAGAAGGTTGCACCACTGGAACACAGCATACAAAACCTTGCATAAAGGAATGGCGAGACTGCAAACATGCATTTAGGCATACAACTGCAGTTACACACATCAATGCAATCCATTTATGTACATTTATTTTTTTCCTTGTTTTGTTCCCCTTTTTATGGCAAGCCTCAAGCATAAAACTCATAATAACAGTTCTTTAAGTAGAACTCATTTCTGAATGTCACATGGAGTAATGTATTAAATCCAAAACCAATACATTCAACTTTGGATTCACATTCAGGCTTCCCACTTGACATTCCAAAAGTTATTTCATCATTTTACCCAATCACCATATCTGTTTGGTGTGTTTCTGTTTCTCTTAGGTCTCTTTTGCACAAACAGTTGGCTCTCACTATTTTTTTCTTTACTCACTGACCCAAGGGATGGTGATTTCTTTGATATACTATTAGGAGGCACCATACTACCCCTACTAGCCTGACCTCTGGGAGGTCTCTTTGGAGTCTGTGGAAGGCTCCCAGGTTCTCCATTCTCTCTCAGTGACACCCCTGGTGGGTCAAACAGAGCAGAAAGGTTCAGATCAGTGCCAAATGGGTCTGGATCAAGTACTGGTGGTGGAACCTCGACCGGGCTCCATGCCTCAGCATCTCTGAACACCCATGCATTATCCAGTGGTGTTCAAGCCTTATAAGGTTTGAGCTTGTCATGATGCACAACCTTTGCTTTAGCCTTGGGAGTCTTTTTAATGCGGTACACAAGGTCGTCTAAGTAACCCAGTACAGAATACGCCCCATCATAAGCTGGCAGGAATTTGCGACAGTGTCACCTATTTGGTACTGAAACTGATGGGCTCTCGTCATTTCTCTGGCTCACTCTGAAGCTTGGACGGGGACCTCTCGAGCTATCCAGTGTGCTTGTTCCATTTGCTCCCGTAGCTGTATAACATACTCAGGTTCAGTCATGGAAGACTCATCATCTGGTGGGTGATCTGCCACCAAATCAATGGGCTCTGTGATTTCACGTCCTGGGAACATCATGTTAGGTGTCATGCCCGTAGAGCTGTGTTTGGTGGCACGATAGGCTAGTAAGGCAAAAGGAATCATGATATCCCAGTCCCAGTGGCAGCGTTCAGCTGCAGTGGCCAGGAACTTCTGCAGGGTGGCGTTAAATCGTTACACTTGGCTGTTGGATTGGGGTCGAAAGGTCGTGGTTCGCATTTTCACAATTATCAGTACACACATACTCTGAAAAACATTAGACTCGAAATTATAGCCTTGGTCACTGCAGTGTAGAAGGTGTGCCATACCTGCTTACCCACTCATAGGCCAGAGTGTCAGCAACAGTTACAGCTCCGACATCGGGAAGGGGATATGCCTCCACCCACTTCGTAAAATAATCTTGCACCACTAATATGTAGCGGTTGTATTTATCCGTCTCATTAAGTGGGCCCATTAAGTCCATGGCAATTCTTTCCATTGGAGATCCAACTCGAACACCCCCCATTGGTGCTTGTGGAGTTTTAGGAGGCCTAGCTCTGGCTGCACAGCTGGCACAGGTCTGACGCCATATGTGATGTCTTCACGCATCTTGTACCAGTAGTATCGGTCTGTGGGGGATATGGTGATAGTAATTATTCTCAAAACAATTGCCGCATTTATTATAATGCATAAACCCGTTCTCAATATCTCAATAGTTAAAGCACTCCTCTTCAGTTACTGGCACAGTTCATGGCTTCTATAACCTCACAGGGACTTTTCTTTGGGCATACTGGGTGTGTCGACCAAGACTTGGGCTACCAACAAGCCCTCTGGTAGGACTCAAAATAGCTTGACCGACTAGTGGGCTGCGATAATGGGCATTACCAGGTACTATGCATTCTCGCTCTGATTGCTGTTCGCGCAATGCAAACTACATGAGCCCTAGGTTTATAGCTAGGAGCACCATTTCACCAAACAATTATTTTCTGGGACCCAGAATCCAAGTGTGCCCTAGACTGTTCCAAAAACTGGAGTCATAATACTGCTTCAGTACTCTACCAGGAAATTGACACTTCCAACCTGAATAGGGAGGTTTACTTCCCCCACCACTACAACCCTGGCATTACTGACTGTTCAAGGGGAGGCTGAAGGTCAGTGGGTATACTGTAGTAACATTGGAGAGGCAGAATGTGCACCGCTGTCAAAAAGAGCACAACTTCCATCTCATAAATAAGAATGTGAATGCACATTTCAGGCCCTTGTCCTTTAACTATGAGGATAGTATCACTTGGCCTAGAATTTTGGGCACTTTCACCCCATGCTGTGAATTACTGTGCTGTTTGCCTCCTTGGTGAAAGGCATTCACGATACTTATGCCCCATCCCAGATCAGCTGTGGCAGATTATCTCAGTCCAGCCCTTATTCTTTACAGTGATATTTTTATTTAGGTTTTTTGCATTCTTATTCTCAGACAGATATTATAAAGACAAAGATGTGGGTGTTTTTACAATCCAGCAAGGCCCTTAAATCAGTTATCACTGTCTATTGTTTCTCTATCAGAAAAGTCTGTTATGCTTCTTTTCCACTGTACAACCGAGCCACGCCAGGGCCATACTGAGCCCTCATGGTGCGGTTAAGGAGAGCCTGGGTTGTTTTTCCAGTGCAGAGTCGAGCCGTGCTACTGACGTCATACATAACGAAAGACAGTTGTTGTTAATTATTGTTATTAAATAACTCAGTTTTGCCAAAAGACGTGCAAACAAATGATGTTCAAAAATTAAGACCAACGGCCGTATCTTGTATCGCTATATTTTGTAAATATACTTAGGAATTTCTTTATAATCCACACGTTACTCATTCCACTTCCGAAAACCATTCGCTTGTAGCTCCACTGATCAGATCTGGGTTTTTTGTGCACAATGGAACCCGCTGCTCCAATCAAACAATACCTAAGTTGTACAGCCATAGTTCGTTCTGACCAGTAATTGGCCTCCGCACAATATTTAAAGTGGCAGAGTAAATCTCTCCACAATCCAGTGCCATCAGATTGACCAGGCTGAAGAGTAGGAATTCTCTCCTTGTGTGTCAAACATTCACTATTGCTACTACTTGGCAATGTATCATAATGAACCTGTCTGTATTGCTTATAGTGCGTGATCGTGACCTTGGGTAGTCACAGAAGGACTCTTCAAAACAACGCTGGCCTGCACCCTGCCCTGCTCCAACTGGCTGCAGATACATCGGGCCATGGCTATTGCTGGCTACAAAATCTCTTTCAGTAGGGTGCTGACAGCCTGGCGTAAAGGGTGTTTATTTTTTTTAGGCACAAAAGGTGACAATGTCCTGGTCACGTAGTGGTGTTGATCTGTGGTACAGAATAATAAGCGAACGGGTTCACAGTATGTACATTAGTGTTAACTGTCTTGGTCTGAACATTTGCAGTGTATTCATTATTTACAGCAGAACTTTCTTCACCAGGCATCAAAGGGTTAAGTCCTGATGCAATGCCAGAATCAACAAATTTACTGCTAAATGGGTTCAAACTGCTGCAGAAAAAATCTCAGGGCACACAGACAGAACTACTTGCGCAGTGTTCGGAGAAAGAAAAGAATTAGGGTAGATGTACTAAAGTGTTGCGCCTGTTGCAAAAGTCACAAACCAGTTGCAAACTAGTCAGAAATCTTGGGTGAAATGTACTAAACAAGCGCAATGCTGTTTGCAACTTTTTAGGGAATGCTTTGCGGCAGCAGTTTCTGTTTGTGGTTGAAGCGTAGATGAATATGTAATTATGGGCGTTCCTGAATAAATTTGCAAAAAGGCGGTGGAGATCAGGGTTCTCAAATATTATAATGAGATGTACGAAAGCTGTAGGCAATTGTGACACTTACAATTGCATCAGTTTATTAAGAACTTTTGAAAGCATGTTTTAAACGGTCACAATTGTTGCTGGCATTTCCCACTCCACTTTTTTTCATGTGTTGCCAGTTGTGGTCAATGCATTTTTGAGGCGAACAGCCGAATACCTTTTTTTCCCTAAAAGCCGGGTGTACTTGCAAACCTTGAAAACAAATTTCTGTGACATTTCTGTCTTCCCCAACGTGTTGGGAGCAGTAGACTGCACACATGTGCCATTAACCCCTCCAGCGCATTCTGCTATTAATGTGCAGGTGGTTTGTAATTATGCACAATTTGGTACTGCACCACTGACTAACTTAAATAAAAACGGACAGTGTACATTTGGTTTATAGGCTACTAATGATAATACGAATTAGTGGTACACCCACCCCTCGTTATATCACCCCTCGCTGTACTGCGGATTCGGATATATTGCAGTCCTGGAGTTGGCTCCCCATTTTCACAGTCTAACTGCGCATGCCTTAGCTGCAATATACATAGGCAGTTTCTCTTAGAATTACTGTTTGTTTTATTTTGTACTGCACACCACAAACAAAAATATACAAAACAATTAAAAACAAAGCATGAATATTGTACTGTTATCATATACACACGCATTGCACAATAACACAAAGCAAATTAAATATGTCCTTGCTGAAGCAGTTTTTATTTTAGCCAACGAGGTGTTCACTTGTGGCAGCAGCAATGTACTAGCAAAGGTCACAGGGCAGTGACGTCAGCTCCCTAACAACAAGTCTCCTATGTTGGGAAAGGGATTCTTTCAGTGCAGTGAGTTTGTGCATTTGAGAAAGGAGAGGAAGACTCATGAAATTAATTGGAGACTTCAGTTGATGAGAAGCAATTACCCTCCACAGTATGAATTAAAACGGTGTGCTGCTTTTTATACGAAAAATGAGAAAAAGCGGGTTGCGTAGAGGATTTATATTGGACCCAGACACCCCTGATAAAACGAGGGAGTGGTTGTACAGTATTTGTTATTAGCCTATTTGTTTTTCTGTGGGTCTCTCGTTATATCGCGGCCCTCGATATATAGCGTATTTATACTGGGCTCCGACACCCGCGATATATCGAGTGGGTGGTGTATAATGCAAAATTTGTTGCTGGTCCTTTTGAAATTTGTATTAACGAGGATTGACTGTCCTCCTGTAAGTATCATAACTTGTCAATGCGGCACCATGATCACTATGATAGGGCAGCAGTGTGGAGTAGTGGTTAGGGCTCTGGACTCTTGACCGGAGGGTCGTGGGTCCAATCCCAGGAGGGGGTACACTGCTGCTGTACCCTTGAGCAAGGTACTTTGCCTAGATTGCTCCAGTAAAAACCCAACTGTATAAATGGGTAATTGTATGTAAAAATAATGTGATATCTTGTAACAATTGTAAGTTGCCCTGGACAAGGGCGTCTAATAAGAAATAAATAATAATAATGATCTATTAATTGTCTAGGCTGCCACATTAATAATAATAATAATTAAAAAAAAATGCTAAAATCATTTAGTTTCAATTTAAAATAATCTTTTATTCACATTGTAAACCAATGTGTACAATGCAGCAGCATGATTTATTTTGTGTTACCATACCGGTAGACTACAGGCTAAAGTAAAAAGAATGTGTGCTAGGTGTTCATTTGCGTGCATTCCAGTCAAAAGGTCATGTGGTCATGTTTGCTTATCGAAATAACTATACAGTAAGCTGGATATGGCTGCAGGCGGAAGCATAATTTTTTTTTAATTGATGTTTAAATGGAATTGAAGTGTTTCAGTTTTGAAATGTAACTTTAATACTGCATTTCTAGAGTGACCAGGGCTCACGGGTTGGTGTGGTCCAGTACAGCCATGAAAGCACACTAGAGCTTGTTTCCATGGACGACCCCAAAATCACCAGCCTGGCTCAGCTGAAGAGGTGAGAGTCCAAAGTGCAAGTTACAAACCGAACATAACAACACACAATGCGCAGAATCAGACCCACTGTGCATAAGGCAAACCTGTTCATATTTGTCACATTGAAGATTGATTAACCCAGCAAAAGTCTTAAACAGTTTCATGAATATCAAACTTGGCCTACAGTCAGGTCTAATGATATTAAAACATGCTTTCTTGTTCACTATGATTTCAGTGCTGTAAAGAATATGCGCTGGATTGCCGGAGGAACCTACACAGGTGAAGCACTGGATTTTGCCAAGCAATCCTTCGGCACGTCACAGCTGACTAACAAAGTGGCCATAGTGCTGACTGATGGCAGGTCAGACACTAGAGACAGCAAGCCGCTGTCTTCTCTTTGTACAGTGCCCAACATAAGAGTGAGTATTACTTGGGGAAGGTAGGGTAACAGAGGCTTCCACACTTCCAGGAGCAGCTACAAATAAACCTATCCCTAATCAATGAATGATTGTGTACATGAAACAATAAAATCACCTTATTCCCTTCAGGTGATTGGCATTGGCATTGGGGACATATTCCGGAGAGCACCTTACACAAAAATGCTGCAGGAGATCACATGCCAAACAACCAGTAAACCAGGAGCATATCTGAAGATCACAGACCATACCCAGCTTCTGGAAGAGTCCTTTTTTGAAAATCTCACCAACTACATTTGCCAAGGTATTACAAATAGTACGGTACATAAAATATAAGCCTATCTATCTATCTATCTACAGTACATACATCTTTTGTTAAAGGAGAAAAACACCTGTTAGTTACATAAATGGAACCAAATACTTTAGTTAAATTCAACTGGCCCTATTCACAGAGTTATTTAAATGTTTTTTTTTTTTTTCACTGGTACTGGGTAACACAGTGACATGACAGGAAAGTGCAGCACAGAAAAGGTTAATGTTGAAAGTTTGCAGAATTTCTATGCACAGAATACTAATATAGTTAATATGGTGTTCAGAAAGGTTTTGTGCAAGTAGGATTATCAGCCCATTCATTTGTATTCCTTTTTCACACCAATTAACACTTAGCAGGCAGGATGGTTTCGCAGCTAGAGCAAGCAGCTTCGAGCTGTCATATCCTGGATTCATATCCCAACCCAGGATCCCTGGATGTAAAAATTAAAGGCACTATGTCACACAATCATGTTTAGTTTTAAATTAATCAATGTCCGTTTTACTTTTTTTTTTCTTAACTTTGCTGTCTGTGCACTCCGCTTTGTCATAAAGTTTGCTGACAGTCCATTTTATTTAAGTCTCTTTTCTCACTTAGATGTATTTGTGTATCTGAATTAAACAGTTCTAAAATATGCTTGCCAATTTAGCTTCACACTTCTTTTGATAATCAGATACAGTATATATTTTATGCACCAGAGTCTGCTCTCTTACCTTCATGGAATGGCCTTGAAGTGATTCATGTTTGTTTGTGATTTCAGATAAAAAGTGCCCAGATTTTACCTGTCGAAGTGAGTACCTTTATTTACAGCACGTATATAGGTCTGTGTATAAGAATTATCTATAATTAGTGAATTTTATATTTTCAGCATTACCATGTCTTTTTTCTTTTCTTTGCTTGTGTAAATGTGCTTTAACTTGGTAATCATAGTAAAGTGTAGTTAGGCATGGTAGATGACAGAAAAGCATAGCAATTTTCACAGAAACATGGTAAATTATAGTTAAGCATGGTAGTGCACCAGGGACACCAAGATCAATTGTTCTCTTTTTTAATGTATTTATTTTGTTGTTTTATTTACAGCTGAATTTAAAGAGGCAACAGACATTGCCTTTATGTTGGACGGATCCACTAGTGTGGGAAAGAAGAACTTCGAGAGAACAAAGGGCTTTGTTGAGCAAGTGGCTAGGAAGCTGCTCTCCAAGGACTTTGACCAAAGGAGATTCCTGCGACTGTCCATTATGCAGTACAGTGGCACCAGCCAGCAGAAGGTGGAGGTACCCTTCACTAACAGGCTTGAGGATGTGCTAGGGCGCATCCAAGCCATGACTTACATCGACCAAGCCACAGATCTGCCGGCTGCCTTGAGGTTCCTGGGGGAAGTGTTCAAACGTGAGGGCCGATCCAATGCTCAGAAGAAGGTTGTGATCTTCTCAGATGGACGGTCTGTGTCGGCAGTCAGATCACGCATCCCTGAACAAGCAGATGCTGCTAAAAAGCAAAACCTGGACTTGTTCGCTGTTACTGTTGGTGACCATTTTGATGAAACCGGCATATGCCAGCTGGTCACCGGCCAGGTCAATAACTTCAACTATACATATGTCGACCAAAGGGTTTTCCGGGTCCCGCAATACATGGATCTGACTAAAAACGTTGTGATGCAAAGCCTGGTTAGAAAACTGTCAACTTCTTAATATCACTGAGGTTAAGAGTACCTCTGTTTTGCTAGTTTTCTGCTCTAGCATAATTTTATTTAGGACGAAATTAGGAACCAACAGTACTCGGATTTGTATTTTTTTACGCAGGATGGTATTTCTGGTTGTATTTTTCTGATGGTGATTAGTTGCAATGTAAATGTTAATATCTCCTTGTGACAGGATGACAGAGGTTGAGACTCAGAGACAGTGTGAAAGTTCAAAAATAAAGCTTTTAATATACAAAAATGCAAAATAAACCAGCACGAGGGCCAAACAAAAAGGTTTTAAAAACACAGACAATAAGAACAAAACAAATCTTAAAAAATAAGGTTTCCAGGCTGGGCTTTGCCTTCTCTGGATTCAAAAATGAACCCAAAAAAACCCCACTCTTACTTCCTCAGCTACTCTCCTCTTTCTAGAACTCTCCCCCCTAATGGGAGGCTGAGGCCTCCTTTTATGCCAGGTGGCTGAGTGTTAATTGAATAATTAATTGATTGCTCCCACCTGACACAATCAACCTGGGCAGGGAGGAGAATTTAACCCCACCCCTGCCAGTATTTACAAGGGCAGATCCCTGCTCTGCCACACTGCACCTTTTTGGTACAGGGCTCTTAGAAAGAGGTCTTATTATTTGGCTTGATGTTGACTGTATCCTGCAGAAATGTTTAAAAAAAACCCACATAAAATCATATGATGGAGCCTAAGAAACCAAAACGTTTGTAGTATTTTGTCACAGAAAAAGACAGTAGGCATCAAATGCGAGTATATAGTTTAAGTTGTATAGTTGTTAATGCCTCCCTGTCTCTGTCAGAAAAAGATGTCATTACAACTTTTATATTGTGGTTATGATAAATTCAAGCTAATAAATGAATTTCGTAAATCTTCTTTTGCATGCCGTGTTATTTATTCACTATGCTTGTTTCATTCTTGCTTTTAAAGAAAATACTTTATCACAAGAAAACTGGTCCTCTTTGAGATTCAAATTTACTAGAAGAAAAAAATGAATTAGGCCACCTGGAGTAATTTGAATAAGTATAGGTGTGTAACTTAACTAATAGGAGAGACTTGATGGTAAAAACTGACAGCGTGGCTGTCAATTTTATTCACAAGTATAACAGCCTCCACCCTGTTATACTTGTGAATAAGTCATCAAACCTAAGATCCTTTCATACCAGTTAAACCTCATCATCTTGTTGTCTTGTTTTCCAATGTGCCAAATGATTCCTTTTCTGATAATGACATTTATGCCATCTCATACCAATCATACAAACATACATTTATATCATCATCTTGTTGTCACCACAGTGCGATCTTTGAACAATACATATTCATATACATGTTGTTATTTCACTGTCACACAGCTGGCTGAGTGGTGATGTCAGAACCAGGAAATGAATAACACAGACAGGACGGATGAAATGGTAAATGCGCTTGCTTGCGCCGATTTATTGTAAATAAAAGGTTTGAACAAAACACAACACAGGACACGGCACTTGAGGCCAAAATAAATAGACAAACAAAACGAACAGACACTAACAAACAGGGACGAACACTGAACAAACACGTACCGTGCTGGTCCTCCAGCACCACGTAGCAATTGCTAATCTTTCTCTCCTCACTCTCCCGTTCCTTCGCCCTGAACACACAACCCCGAGTGAGTAAAACGTGCATCTATATATACTGTTGTGCCAGGATTCAATTACTAATTAATTATTCACTTGAATCCTAGCACGTGAACCAATTATGTGCAATCCCGTGCTCACATATTACATACTTTAAATGCACGTGAAGTGAAGTGCAATCCCTGTACCTAAATACAATTATACATTATAAAAAAAACACTCCTGCTCATTATCCACATTATATCCCATGTACCAACTACAATACACCAACATTAACACACGCAACATACAACACAAAAATACACACAGGGGTGGGGCACATTGCCACATTCACCTACTCAATATGGAAATTATTTACAAAATGAGTTACCTACAAAATGCTGTGTTACTGTTTTTATGCTATGTGGAATGACACACAGAGTTTTGAAATAAAAATTAAACACATTTTATTTACACAAAAACAATAAAAACTGGTTGCAAAACTAAAGGCGTACTGTCTCTTTAAATATATACTCAAGCCCTGGGAGGTGGAAGCCAGCATATGTAGAGAGGTATGGTTAGACAGTCTTGCAGTTTGTTTGCAGCACACCGTATCCCTGCAGCTGCCTGGGTATTGCTCTTGGTCTTCTGAAGCAGAGTTACCTTGTTACTCCGCAGGAGATACAGCAGGAGTGTCTCATGGCACTGTGAACATGTGTTGGTCTCGCTTCTCTGGTCCCAGGAACACTGTCCTGACCCGTGGAGAAGCTGCCCCTTTTGTACACCTTGGCTCCGCCCTTACCTGATTACCTGGGCTGGGAACTAGGTGTATCTTGTTACCATTACCATTATAGGAAGGATAACACTGGGATACCATTAGAATACCAGTATTACCCCAATTAAACTTTAGCAGAAGCATTAGCATACTGCAGCATCACTAGCAATAGAAACATAACGAACGACTGTCCGTGTGGAAAGGTACCATCTTTTCATACACAACCACTGCATTGCGACTAAAGAAAATTGTATGAAGTATGCAATTAATAGATAGGTAAAAAATAATAATAATACAAATCATCTTTCAGATATGAAATGTTGGACTAGTACATTTACCAAAATGCAAACTGCACATGGAACAAACATTTGGGCAGATGTTATTTAATACACATTTCTGTTGGATTATTTTTTATCTGTTTATAAGAAGCATACCAGACCTGTGTAATTCAGAGAACAGAGCAAATCAGTATCAGACAGGGGCCAACTAAGGGAACCAGGCTGCTGAATCATCTCTTATAAATAGCAATTCACTGTAACAGTATTGATGATTGCTTTCAGTTTAAATTTAAGTAATAAAATGTACTTGCCATTTGTTCTACTTATTTATTATTTTATTTTTTTTAACTTGTTGGCCTTGTTTGTGTACCTTGGATATCACGGACAATAAGATCAGGGACTCAGTGGGGTTTCCCTACTAGTAAATCTTTAATATACAATAAAATAATTAAAATACATGCTTGCAGGTTATATACAATATTAATTAATAGTCTACGGCATTTGTACAAATATAATAAATTAGCATGTTTCTGTTTTAACATAAATTGTACTGCAGGTCACTTCCCCAGGACGTGGTAGTCACTCTCTATCGCTGGACACACCAGACATTGGGTGGATATGAAACAGACAAGCAGATTTGCCGGACCTCTTTTTTACAGTAAACTTGTTGGCTTTTTGGGAAAGAGGGAATTATATTAATGAACTGAAAACAAAAACCTTATTAACACATGGGCTGAAGAAAGAAAAACATTTCGTTGTTTTGGCCTTTACTTTTAATGAATGGGAATAAGGGGACTGTGAATTTTAGTAAAAATAAAAAATAAAAAACCAAATGAAACAAAACAAACAAAAAAAGGGGGCAGGGTCCCTCGGTTCTAGAAAGCACGGGCCCAGTCCGTGTTTCATACCCACACGCCGACAATTCGCATGTATTGGACATTACAACACAAGTGCAACGAGGCACTACTGTTGAAATGGTTTAAACATTTGTACCTGGGCCTTTCAATTGTTTCATGCCTATTGACCATTAAAAGGCTAGCTGCTCTAACCCAGCAAACAGAGCAAGGATTACGCAAATACCAGCACGTCCCTCCTGCAGTCAGCTCTTCACAGTAATACTCCGCCCCTTCGAAACCCGGAAGTGAATTGGTTCTGTTTGCTTGATCAAAGTTTTCAATATAAAGACGACGGAGGAGGAAGGGGAATTTGCAGTGTGGCAGCGCTACAATTTGTTAAATTACACATATCTGACAAATTAACGCGACTGTCATTACAGCTGCCGAAAGACGCTTTTTTTTATCACGGTGGATGGATTTTTTTTTTTCTTTAAGGGGGGGCGTATTAAAATTCAGTAAGGAACTGACAGCAAGAAGCTGGTTTAATAGCTGTTGTTTCATGAGCTGGACACATATGAGTGAATAGAGTATCCTGCATGGTGTAGTCGACTTCACTGGTGATACAATACATTCACGTGTCATTTGTTTATCTGTCATTAAGTCAGAACTATGGATTCCTCGGCTTTGGAGTTGGATGCAGTAAAATTCGCTAAATCTGCCGTTTTGAATGACCAAAAGGGGAAATACAATGAAGCTGTTTTTTATTATAAGGTATGATATTATTATAAGGTATGATGTGTATAAATGTGTAACGATAACACTAGTGCTTGTTTTTAAATGTCGCATTATGATTGAAACTCCATTCCCGAGGCTATTCACACATCGCAATTACTGGTAAGGTTAGTTTCGGTTTAGAATATACATAACACTTTCTGTCCTAACTCACTTTTTAAGACCAGTACAAGACCGATACTGTTGAGATATACCTGTCATTGTTAAAGCTGGTTTATATCAATACACTTACATGTAAGATATTCTGTATTAGACCAAGATACTTTACTCAACTCCACTGATTCCTAAGGGGACCTCCGGCGTTACGCAAGAGAGCTCGGAGAAGATTCTCTATTGACAGTCAATGGAGCGGTGTCGGATTGAGCTGCTTTGATCTTATTTTATCGATGTTTAAAAATATATAAAAAAAAACTTGAAGTCTATTTTACTATTACCCAGGGTGTCTTTACGAAAAACATAACCTGTGATAATGTTGACATACCATAATCTATACGAAAAATGCACTTTTCTGAACGCAGTACCAAACATGGCGCATGCGCAGAAAACAGAGATGAGCGTTTCACATTACCAGAGTGGACGGGTGCAATTATACAAATTGGATTTATTGGTATTAGCCGTCAGTTTTTACATGTTTTTACTACTGTAACATATGTGTGTATGTATATATATATATATATATATATATTATATATATATATATATTATATATACACACACAATATATATATTACACAATAATATATATATATATATATATATATATATATATATATATATATATATATATATATACATATACACACACACACACACACACACACACACACAAGACTTTAATCAAACAAGCATGACGACGTAAAGGCAGAGTTGAGAATCTTGGTAATATAGAGTATGTGAGTGTGCTATGCGCATGCCTCGGACTCCTCCATTCCGTTGTACAGATCCACAATTGCATTTTTATACCGGTGTCATTGCAGAACAGTATCTGTTCACATTGGAGTTGTCATCCATACAAACACCATATATATTTATTTTTTCCTAAAACAAAACTCAAATTCACGCTTGTGCAGTATAGGCGATATCTACTTTTTTCACGGTCTGCCAATTTCCTATGATACTGGTACGAAACTTGCTCTTCTCTGGGTTTCGTATCGATACAGTTATACCGCGTTACAACGCCGGTAACAGCTCCAGTGTGAACAGACGTTGCGATACTGTTCAGCAACGATACCTGTATAAAACTGCAAGTGCGAACAGAGAATATATGTAATTTCAAACTGGTTTGTATTAATCGTAACTTACTGTACTTACGTGATATAAATCACATGTTGTGTTCATGTTCCAGAATACAACTAGAAATGAAAATATATTTGAGCGTCATTACTTTAAAAAAGTGACTGAAATTGCTAAAGGCTTTGATACTGTTACCCTGGAAATTAGTCGATTTAAGTGAGATTGTTTGAATGGACCAGTTTATTTCATTGTTTTCAAAGGCAGGGAAAATCCCAGGGAAAATTCACACAGTATCCAAGATGAGTAGCTTCTACACTACTGTTACCGTCATTTTAAAAGGACAGTATTCGAAAGGGTAGTGCACCATACAGTTTTAAAAATATTTAAAATGACTGTTTACTATGAGAGCTGTTGTTACACTAATCACTGTTAAGTTGCATTTAAGGCTAGAATATATGGAAGTAGTAAATAGGCATTGGCAGCACGTTTTGTTTTTAATAAGTTTTCAGCACCAAAATAAATATTTTAAATGAATAACTTTGAGTTGGGTTGCCAAATTTCTTAAAGTGTAATCTCGCACAGTTGGAGTAGCCAGGACTCAACTTTTGACAGATTGGGGATACTTGGACCTTTGGTCCCAGACTTACTATTAAAGCTCTAGTGGTCCACAATGCTGTTCATTCTTACACTATAACATTGTATTAACAATGTATTATTGTATTTCTCGTTTCTTCAGGAAGCTGCTCAGGCCTTGATTTATGCCGGAATGGCAGGATCAAAATTGGAGAATATTCAGGATAAAATTAGCGAATACTTAGACAGGGTGGAGGCCCTTCACACTGCAGGTATGTATTTGTTGGAAATATAGGTATCACAACACATTTTGAAGAGAAAAACTTTGCCTATTAAGAATAAAGTAGCATTGAATTACAACTGCTATCACATTTAGCCAAAGAAGTTTCCTTGTTCCCCATTTTGTGGTCTTAAGGTTTAATTGGTTTACAGTACTCCATTCAGTGCCATTTATTAAACATCAAAAGGGCTCTTTTGTCATTTATGAATACGTGGTTTGTGTCTGGCTTATGAGAGTGGTTACACAATTCTTTAAAAGTATATTTAAAGATATAAAGATGTACTTATGCAGTACAACTTGCCATTTTCTGCAGTTTTGTATGCTCTGAAATGGACTTCCCATTACATAGCAGGTTTAACTATTCCAGGGTAACTGAAGTTAGTTAAACACACCTAGAGCTGTGGCATCCACAGTGTTTATAATTTAACCCTGTCAAGACCAGGGTCACCTACAGTATATATCAGATGGATCTGATTGAAATTACTGTAAATAAAAAATTAGAGCTATCTGTATGATGACAAAGTTGATGACCATGACACATGTCAACAGTATGTAGAGACTTGGAAAAGGCAATGAATAGTTCAATGAAAATTGGATGGGTTTTTTAAATAAATGAGGTATCACGATAGAGTACAGTAATCTGTCATGTATCCGCTCGTCACATATCCACCCTAATTGTTGATCTGCCATGATCGAGCTCTTCAGCAACATTAGTTTATTATTGAACAGAGAAGATTAGTTCCGAGATTGTAGATCCTACCAAAGTTTTCGTACAGTGTTGTATGTGCTCTGCGCGCTCCCACTGCTGGTAGTGTCAGGTGAGCTGTTCAGTGTGTTCATATGTATATAAATCCTGTTCGCCTGCAGGGGGGGGGGGACACATATCATCTTCAACCTCCGTCTCGATCTCATTCCTGTCACTCAGCAGCGAATGCACGCATCCACATGGCAGACAGCTATGCTATTAATACCCTGTATCTTTTTAAACAAGGAATTTAAGGGAGCTCCCTAATGAAAGCTGCATCTCAAAACAATAATTTTGTGAATATAGTAATTGTCACAGCTGTGAATGGTATTTAAAACAGGATTCATTTGTCCACCTTTTTACATATCTGCCCTTATTCTGGTCCCACCGCAGTCCGATACACGATGGATAACTGTATGACTTATTTTCATCACAAATTGGACAAGCAGTTTTCCATATGGAAACATGTAAATTATGCCATTCCTCCACTATATTGATGCCTTGTCCTAATTTTGTGACTCCAGATACCAATTTATAGGTGTTACATTGAGGTGTGACTAAATTAACTTCATAGCAAGTTCAGCCTGCTAATGAAAGTACATTTTTCCATCACTGCTGTGTAAATGAGTAACACTTTGTAAATTCTGTTGGGGTTATTGAAGGCAGGGGGTGGGGAGGTTTGGTTTAAAAAATGTTTGTATTAAGGCTTTTGACATGTGCAGCTAAAATCTCATTTTGCTTTTGCTGCTTTATAAACTAGAATCATGTATTGCGCTATCTGCAGCCCTTACCCTATATGCAAGCACATATAGAGGGCCCTCATAATCGCTTAATGTGCACACAGTAAGTGAAAGATTATTGACAAATATAACCCAAAACATATATCGGGTTATATTTGTGTTTTACAACATTATGTGACTGATATAAAGATGTATAGGTAAAGGAAATTTTATTTTATTTTAACGTCCATGTTTAATTTTAAAATAACTTCCGTGACCCACAATAATTGTAATAATTACATTTACATTGTATTTTGCCTCTGCTGTACTGTATCTAATTGTTAATTGAATACATATAAATAAATATAATTTTTTACCGCATTCTCAACAATAGTAAAACCGTACCCCTATATTTAACATTTGCTCCTCTGCCTGGCTTTTTTTGGTATTTGTAAATTTAACCGATAAAAATATATATTTTTTTTAGCAAACCTAGCATGTACATATTAAATAGGGGTGGGAATTTTCAAATAAGAAATTTGAATATACCAAGAATAAAAGTTTTTTGAATACTCAACCCTTAATTACTCAACAGTGACCGGTCCTTAGAACGTATTAGCAGCAACCACACATAGGGACGCATAGATAAATTATCAACAGTAACAGCGAAGAAACATCTAAGACATCTAATGTATAATAAGTAAAAAAAATCTTTAAACTAGAAGTAAGAAATAAGAATACACAGCAGAGGGGTTTTAACTATAAAACGCAGAACTTTATAAAAAGGACCTTCCAAACTTTCAACTGCATTTTTAACACTCTTTGACAACTCCTGTAAAACACACAACATGACTGCATACTAACAAAGCATATGTTTGCTCAATAAAATCTATGCTATAATACAGTGTATAACATAAAAACAAGATGTACTGCACCCGTACTTGCTGATTCTGTAATATAATAAAAGTCTGATTCCGGAATCAAGCCGATATCAGTAGGAGACCAAAAACAGCAGAACTCAAACAACAAAGGCTTAACATCGCCTGGGTAGTCTGCAGTCAAAATCCAAAATAAAGTTAACTTTTAACATAACAAAAAAAAACATTTCCAGCCAGAGACGCATCACATCGGCGACCACTGCGCACATTAAAAGATGCAATGCTTGTTTGTTTTTTGCACATTCTGTGTTTTCTTCCAAAGTAGCAGATGGGTGTTTGCATTTTAGATGATTGAGCATTTAACGTGTTGATTTACAATATGAAATACTTGTGCTGCAGAGATTACATTGCATGGTGGTCTCTTAACTTCTTTTAAAGTTTAAGTGGAATTTACACAGTACATGTGCTGTCAAATAATGTGCAATCTACAAGATTTGCTATATTAAGAAAAAATTATACAAACGAATCAAAGATACATTTTAGTGAAACCACACTAGGTGTGTCTGTGTTTGAGAATTACAGGAAAGCTAATGCAAAGTTATAGAGGCATGGTAGAAATGCATTGGCAAATGCTTGTGTGGTGTAACATCCCGGCCAAGGCAGGTCTGCACCCTTTGAAATATGAGACCCAGGCACAGAACTGCACAAATAACAAAGCAAACAAAATACAGGAACAAAATAAAGGTTTAAACAAAACACTACCAAACTCTTCAAAATAAACACACCTCAAAAAACCCAAGCTCTCCTCTCTCCTCTCTCCTCTCTCCTCTCTCCTCTCTCCTCTCTCCTCTCTCCTCTCTCCTCTCTCCTCTCTCCTCTCTCCTCTCTCCTCTCTCCTCTCTCCTCTCTCCTCTCTCCTCTCTCCTCTCTCCTCTCTCCTCTCTCCTCTCTCCTCTCTCAAACATCTTTTGTTCTCTTTTATACCATGTGACCAGGGGCTTGATTGATTCAATCAATCATTCACTCACCACCTGGCCACATTCCACACTGTTCCATTCACTCGCACTCAAACAATGAATCATTCAGTCTAACACTCAAACCATGTTGCTCTGCAGACGGTGGCCATCTTGGTTACAAGCTGTCCCTTCACCAAAACACTCACTCCCAGACACACACCCACACACCCACACAAGGAAAAATACGCTACGTATCTATCTTTATCATGTGGAAATTTGAGGGTTTCACTACCCATTTCTTCTGTAGGTTAATTTAATGACTGTCTTTTAGTTTATTTTTTTTCAAATGCACATACAACAGGTACAGTAGGCTGTATAGCAAAAATGCTCATATTGGCAGTGCTGTATTATTGAGATAATGTAGCAAACAAATAGGTATAGTTATGCAGTATTATTATTATTATTATTATTTATTTTTCAGTTTTGACTGTCTGGTACAGTACAGTAGTGGCTATATTGAAATGTACCGATTTCTGCGTATAAACTCCACAAGCATCTGTGTATGTATTGGTACCAAGAACAGCATCCCCACACACAATATGGCTGGACATGAAGCCACTAGCCGCTTATATAGAATAGAACTAGAATTTTTTTTTTTTTTAATTAGCCAAATATCCAATTGCTTCCCTTTTGAAACATTTGCCATCATAGGAGAAATATACACAGGGTGTGATCTATGCTAGGTGTTTAGATTGCAGTTATAATTAAACTGATTTAGAAAATGGGCTTTTTATTTCCTGACATCTCACTGCTAGTACCCTTGTGGTGGGTTGGGGGATTGTATATTCTTGCACTGGGCCCAGGTGAAATGAGCTTAAGCAACTCAATAAACCTTTGTAAAACCCTCTGCTGTCTCTAAAACAGCAGAGGGTTTTAGAGACATTTCTTTCAGCACAGTTTACGCTATACAATGCTTTGCTGTCGAGGCGAACGAAGAAATTAAAATTCTGCCTCTGGATAACACGAGCTGGAGGGGGGAGTAGCGGACGGTGCTCAGTTTTCGAAATTACATTTTTTAGCGTCAGCGTATGTTTTGTATGTTTCAAACATATTCTACCATATCACTTACACTGTCTTGTACACTAGGTATTCAGTACATATTTTACTGAAGCACTACAAATGCTATAGTTACCCACCCAATCCTTTGGCATAATATACCTTGCTCCAATCAATACACGGCAGCGGCGCTAAATAGAGTTGCTATGTATAACAATTTGGTAGTGGATTTTAAAACAACAACTTTTGTTTAAGTAAAATGCATTATACAAATCAAAAGATTGAATTTTGCATGTGAGTGACATTTAATGTGTAATTTATAGTATTAACACATTGTCAGACGGTTTCTGTTAACAGAAAAAACAAAATGGTAATCTATATTGTATTTAAAAAAAAAAAAACAGTTGAATTTTCATCCCTGTGACTTCACACAACATTTCCTCCTTCCTCCGTGATTTTTAGTACAAATTTTTGTGACAAAATCCCAGCCTTACTTATCAGTTATTAAAAGATCGATGTTGACTTGTCAGAAATAGAGAGGAATTTACCACAGAATGGCCATGCATTAAAAAAAGTGGAGTGTCTCAGTCTCACGTCTGCTGTGAATACTGCCGGACAGACTTCTCTGTGAAACATGGTGGGCGTCATGACTGTATCACTCACATAGGCCAAAGAAACACCAGCAATACTCAAAATCTGACACTCCCCATTACTGTGTTTGTGCAAATGGGTTTTGAGGTTTAACTCGCTTTAAATATTGAATTAATTATTGGATACTACACAGCATTTTCTGTTTATATAGTAAATGTAAATAAAAAACTATGTTAAATCTTTCTTGAGGTGTTGTTATTTTGATAGTTACTTTTATAAAGTTTTGAGGTTGAATTTTTCAGTCCAGGTTTGATAGCAGTCACTCTTCATTACTAATATTTAAATCCAGAATAAATAGAATTCCAAATTTAAGAATTTTCTACTGGGGTTGTTAATTTCTAAGTGCCATGTGTTTACAATTACCAAAATTATAGATTGAACAGCAAAAATGAGGTAATTGGCTTGTCAGACCCTAAGAACCTTTTTATTTCTAGGGCTATATGCTACTATATTTCCGCTACTATTTTCTACTTTCATAAGTTGGCATCTCTGAAAACATGTATTGAATCGCTTGCAGTTTCCGCTTATTCGAGTCAATGTACGCAAATGAGGCAAAAGCATGATAGAAGCGATTTTTCAGACTGTGAAAAAGTTGTTTTTTCAAATGAATTGATGTCACACGGCAGTCAGAAACATGAAAGAGGACAAGTGGGCATTTCCATGCTAATGGAAACTTATTTTGTGGATTACATCTTCCATCTCTCTGGATTAGTAAAGAAAGTAAGTTTCTTGATCTTTACAGCAAATTTGACCGAGATTGATGAAGCAAAAGGCTGTGTGGATGGAAATTTATGCCTTTCCATGTAACCTTTCTATGTAACCATGGTAGTAATAATAATAATCCATTTGTAGGCAAAACTTATCTTCTGCCTTGACCTATCCAATTTATTTATGTTATGCCGAGGTGTTGTTTATATTATTGTTTGATAAGCACAGTAAGTCTGTGATGTAGAAACGTAATTCTCTCTCTGACTGTAGTAAGAGACACTGTTTTTCCATCACTCAGCCAGAAAGCAGTTCTCCTCCCACAGTAGCTTTAAAAACAAAACTGCAAACTAAAAACTGATTAACTTTCTTTTTGTAATGGACAGGTAAAACTGCCCCATAAATTCATGTTTATTCAATCTGTGCGTATTTGCTTGTCAGGAATCGGGGGAATGGCATAAGAATGAAATCTGTATTTATACATTTTTTTTTTTTTTTTAGTGCAGTGTTTCATTTTAGGTAGCAGGGTGCACACTGCTGGTAAACTGAACTTGTCTCTTTTAAGTATTCTTTGCTAATGAAAATGCTTATACATACAGGAGTTGTGAGTTTTAAGATTGTTAACAATTAGTTATAGACATGGTGCTTACCATTGGATTTAAGGAACACAGGTAATGCACGTCCTCTTGTTCTCTGTGGCAGGCTGTTGTCTGTATGGGAAGGGTAGCGCATGCCTGAAGCTCATGTTGGATATGCGCTGTTCTTTCGGGGTCACGCTTACCTTTTCCATAGAGGGGATGTTTAATCTTGTTTAACCCTATTATTTTAATAACGGTAAATTTAATAAGGGTAAGATTGCGTTTATACTGAAATGAATGTGAAGTAAAGCATTCAGAATAATAATCTGGATTAATGTATAATTATTAAGTGTATTTGCCCAGTAATGGTTTTGCTGGGGGAGGGACCTACCTGAGATAAGGTATAAAGAGGTCAGTATGAGGAGCTCCGGGTGGGCTGGAGGTTAGTACCTGGCCTCTGTGGTAGCCTACATATAGAAAGATTGTTATCTGCCAAGTTATTTGTTGAAAAAACAAGCTTACTTTTGTTCACAAATAAAGTATATGTTTCTTTTAACTGAATTTTTGGTTGTGCGTACTCCCTGTTTAACATCAGCCACTCGCCTTAGATAAAGGCATCTTATTAATTGTGTGCAAGCAACAAAACTTGATTTAAAGCATCATAAAGAATACTTTGGACTCCCATATTTGACTGTTTTTCATTATAAAATATCAATAAACAACAAGTCATGCACAAAATTTTAACACAATTGTAATTTGTTGGGCTCTTTTCATGCCTTGTGTCCGTCCTCATTCGCAGTGTCACCATGCGTGGAGTATGAACGTCAAGTGCCTGCAACAGTTGTGCCACATGAGAAGTTATCTTCCCTTTAAGAATGCTATGTCATTGAGACTAGAGAGCATGTGATGAGGGGAATGAACATGACATCATGAACTTTATTTTTCAAACTTTGTGTTACACATGTGTACCCCGTTAGCGTGGAAATGCCCAATTGGATGACTCAATCAGACAACTGTCAGAAAACCACCCTTAATAAGGAATTTTGAGGCCTGCACTTTAATGAATAGAGGCCATAAGAGCCTCTCCTTATTTTTGAATGTTACCTTACTGTACCGTTTCTAACCAAAGTGGTTTGTCGTATTTTGTTATTTATAATACAGCATTCAGTAAGATTTCAGTAAAAAAATAAATGGATGATGTTTTTTCAGTAGAACAATAAAACGAAAACAAGGTAAATTATTCAAGAGGATGTAAAATTTGACATAAAACAGCTTTAATCATACTATAGTTATAATTAATCACTTTGAATAAAACACTATAAACTATTACTATTTTTGTGAACTGGGTATGCAATTTCCAATTCCAGAAACATTTATTTATTTATGTATTGATTTACTTTTGTTTTAAATCCCAGTGTTGAATTTAACACAAATAATGCTACCCTAATAATGCAATTTAACTTTGTTCAATGGAGTTTTAAACTTCTAATGCAACATTTTAGTCTATGGTTTACCATGGTAATTTTGCACTGTAATTTTACAAACATATTGTTTAACTAGACAGATTCTAAACTTTATGGGTCAGTTGCAGGTTGTATTAAAAGTTTAAAAAAGCTTATGTTTATTAAAAATATACATAATTCCTGGGCGATGTAATACATACATGGGGAACATAAAGAACAAAGTTTTCATGTGCATATAATGGAAGTTCTGGCAAAAAAAAAGCTCCCGATTTAATATCACTTCAGTTATCACACTGAAATTTATAAGATCTTCAACTGATTTGCACCCCGCTTAGTATCAGTTCAGACTGCGTGCATGATGATCACACTTCTTGTCATGCAGCAACTGCTGGCTGTGCAGCATCTGTTCTCACTTTGGTGTTTAGTTTCAAATAAAAAAAAATGTGTCAGAAAGGAAAATATTTGGGCATAACCACAAAGGCTGAAATATCTTGCTCTATCAGACCAATGACATAATTTCGCTTTGGAAATGACCCTACATGTAAATAGGTTGCTGTTAAGGGTTTTGAAACATTTATTTGTCGTAACATTATTGCTAGCATATTATCGTAACTGGTATAGGAAAAAGCAGGTTTGACTGTATTATTATTATTATAATAATAATAATAATAATAATAATAATAATAATAATAATAATAATAATAATAATAATAATAATAATAATAATTAATAATAATAAAAATAAAGACTTAAAAGTTATTGTATTTCTTGCTCTTATTGTATTGCTTGTATTGTAACACTTGAAATGTATTTGCTTACGATTGTAAGTCGCCCTGGATAAGGGCGTCTGCTAAGAAATAAATAATAATAATAATAATAATAATAATAATAATAATTAAAAATACAGTACCGTATTTTCTGGAGTAAAAGTTGACCCCCCATTGTGAGGGTGAGATTCGGGTATAAATTATTTTTTTCCTAAATATATGTATTAGATATCCTGACAGCGTTTGAGCGGCAGATTTGCAAAAATAACAATTTTATAAGCATTTCTACCTAGAACCGCCAGACGCGTAATTTTGACGCATATTACAATACTGTACATGTTTTTTTGTATAGCCTTGTGAAAGGGTACTCCCTGCCCTTGTGCATGTTTTGTATTATTATTTAAAATGTAGGGCGGTCGATAAGCTGTCTGCCATTATTGTTATTATTTGTATTTTACTTGTGAGACTGCTTGACTGTCGGCTAGTAATTATTTAATTAGCTGACAGTCATGCATATTTATTAAACTCTTGCAAACTATGGCCCAGGGGTTAACAAGATAATTAAGAGCCAGTTATTTCCTGGGAGAGTGTGTACAGGCGGAACGTGATGTGAGTTGTGAAAACTATTACCACAGGATATAACAATTGCTACGTATGCTGGTTTTGCAACAAGCATACTACTTGTTACTATTTGTGTTCCATGTTTCTTTATTTTGGCGTACATGCCGTTTATTTTGAGTGTTTTATTTTGTATTTAAATCTTTTATTTGTAAATTACCCCAGTCTGTTGTCTGTCTACGGTCTTCCGGGTCTGACGCCATCACCCAAGACCTCCTGCCACAAGCCTATAATTGTATTATTTTACTATGCAAGCCCCAACCCCACTTCCTTCCTAGCCCACACGGAAGTATGTATTTCAATAGAATGTGGGGGGTGGTATGGTCTGGCTGTAATTCAGTGAAACTGCGTCTGTGTTTTACGTGACAGCTCCTGGATGTAAACAAACCTGGGATTAATTTTTTTATATATAGACAATTGTCACAGAATAGTTTTTTCCAAATCTTGAGATGTTTGCGTTTTGATTTGAGAGAAATTAGAAGCATTTGCTCTGGCAATGAGGGCAACAAGGATTTGCCCACAGCAATGGAGATGCTGCGGTTTCCCACAGAAACACTATGCTGCAGGGTCACGCAATAGAAAGTTAACGTTATTATTATTATTATTATTATTATTATTATTATTATTATTATTATTATTGTTATGCCTCTCCATAACATGCTGCCGCCGGTCCTCGCAATCAGTAAATATCGGCTTTTACTATAAATTATAGATCGGTTCATATGTTTGCTCTAGTATTAGTCGACCCCCCCCCCCCCCCCCCAACTTCAGGATTATGTTTTGGGTTTAAATTTCTCGACATACTCGAGCAAATACGGTATATTAAACATGTCTCATTAGCCACAAAGTTTGAAATATTAGGTTAATTGTATGTTTCTTATTAAGACCAGGATTTTGAAAACTTTAGCGTTGAACTTTCTGAGTATTGTTCCAATTTTTCTATACTGTATTTAATTTCCTGTATGATCAAATTATAATGTGTAGTACTGTATTTTGTTCTAGAAGATGGCCTTTGGTAGAGTCCTGATCTTCAATTTGTGACACCTGCTGGTGAAACATTGTATTTCAGTAGTAATTTGTGACAATCCAGTTTCTAATCCAGATAAAGCCTTCTAGCATATAGAAGATGCAAGACAGGTTAACTAAATTGCATATCGCATTGGCTTCAGTTTTATCGTGGAGAATACTGTGCCATACTTCGCCATTTTTATACCTGGCCATGGCTACCACTGTACCAAATAAAAATACTAAGTATCTTCACAGTCAGCTCCTGTCCAATATATGTGAATCCTTAGCCAGTCATTGTTGGATCAATGGTTTTCGTTCTTGGTCAGTGGTACTTTGAAAAGACAGAGTTACTTCAAACACAATAGGAACGAAGTTACTGTTTAATTCTACAACATTTTATCAACATCTGATCATCGGTTCCACTCCTATCGTGAGACTGTCGAAAACAGAATTAGCTTGGTATTCTGAGACCTTTAACTGGAGTTCAAAAGTCAAAGGTGTCCCACAATCCTTGTACATGCTATAGTCTACCTGTGTGACAATGACCTCTAGAACTTACTTACCGGTAGTTTGTGAGTTCTGCAGTGTGAAAGCATCATTTTAGTATCTGCTCCCCGCTTTGTGGGCTGCAGATAACTAGAGAGCCAGAAAGTGTCATGATACAGTAAGACTGATAGTTCTACACAGGCGTGGAGTTATTAAAACATTCCGCCAAGGTTTAAGAAGTACAGTACATGGTGGACCCAAGAGACATAAATGAACACAAATGTTAACCCCCAATTCTGTGAACTTTTCCCGCCTCTTCTATTACCAGCTGTAATGTGGAAAGTACAAGACAGTAGACTAAACCCTGGAAGTCTCCATCCAACTATAATCTAAACCATTCAATCACAGGCAGCAGCTGCAGAAACCTGAAACTTGAATATCATAACTGTGAAAAATGGATAATGGATCATTATTATAGACCTCCTGTACTCTTTAAATGCTCTTACACTTTCAGACATACATTTTCCATGGGACACACTGTAGCAAGGACCTGTGTTTCACAGCTGTTTTATTGTAAATAGAGTTATAAAATTAGACAAACATTCTGACAAGCAGTTCTTGTGTTTATTATTAAAATAGACTTCTGTACCATTTACCTGTTCCACCCCACAGTTACAGTAAAGCTGATTGAGTATTTAAAGTTATTGATGATGACGATAGAAGAAACCTGTGTTCATTTGTTTTGGTTTGTTTTTTGTTCATTTAGTTCAGGCACAGAGCATTGATCCTCTTAAGTCAAAGCATCAGCTTGATCTGGAGCGGGCTTACTTTCTGGTCACACAGGCCTTTGACGATGATGAGAAAGGCAACGTGGAAGAAGCTATAGAACTATACACGCAGGCTGTGGAACTGTGTATAGAAACGGTAGGTGAATACTCCTCACGATATCGGCTGCCTCTACTGGCACAAAGGCATTTGGGGCTTGTGTGATGTGCTGAAATTGCTTTTTTAATGCTGTCCATTGTTGCATTTCTTCAGGCATTTTAATTTTAACATTGACAGTATCCTAAATCATGACCATAGTCTGCCTTTTGCGTTTTATCCCACAAGCTAAGTACTGTAGGTCAGGAGTTCATTGAGAAATATTTGACCTTGGAATACTAGTCGGGTACAGTTTGATTCCTATTGCTTTTGGTGTAAACCTGTGAAAAGAAACAAGGTGTCTTTTAGTTATCATCTTTGACGCAGCACAGTGCAGATGTTGTGATGATATTGTGTGTATAAGGTAAAGGCGTCAGATTCCAAAATACATGAGTTTTACTTTAACTCATGGTGTACAATCCTTCCATTTTAAGATTAAAGAGCATGTCATCGCATCTTGTTTTATTTCAGGCTAATGAGACTTCTGACCAAACCCTCCAACTCAAACTGAAACAACTAGCTCGGCAGGCCCTTGACAGGTGGGTTACGTAGAAATGTGGTTGGGCATCAGCTATGCACCGGTTTATAATGTTCAAGGAGGGGTGGCATGAATTTTGTCAAGTTTGTGGGTATTTACACTACCCTTCAACAGAAGACAAGCCCTTTCTTTGCTACATGTTGGTTTTGCTTTTTTCCAGACCCTTATAAAAGATTACTGCAATGTGTAGTAAAGTCAAGTGAATGCATAGTAAAATCACAAATTACTGTCCATACATAGTACAAAATAAGGTCTGGGGTCTGCAAAAGTTGCCCAGGGGGTCCCCAAGAAATTCTGGAAACTATTCTTTTGTAAAACAACATACATATTTAATAGGCCTTGTGATACGACGTACAGACAATATACTGGACACAAAACATCTACATTAATTTGGGGGATTTTTATTTGACCTTACTGTACGAAAAGTTGTCTGTGACTGTTATGGTGAGAAACGGGCCTTATGACAATATTATACTTACATATTTACATTTACTACAGTACAGTTTGATTTTCCTTTTCCTCATTTTTCAATTGGGGGTCCCTATTAAAAAGGGGTCCCCCATACAAAAACAAGTATGAAAACCTATGCCCTAATGAACATATATAATAATTGAAAAAATATATCTGTTGACTGTTTTAATCAATCATGTCTTTACTGGGTTCAATACATTTCAACATTTCAGTTTATTGAAACACATGAAAAGAAATAATTCAGAACCTTCTACCAAAAAGGATATTAAGGCAATTCTTTTTTTTTTTTTTTTTTTTTTTTTTTTTTAGTATTAATTGTATTAATTCATGATTGACTGAGAGCCATTGTTCTGACTCCAGAATCCAAACTAATAACTGATGATCCTTTTTATTTATCACAGGGCAGAGGGTCTTAAAGACGCCCTGGCTAAGCCAGCTGCCAAAGACAGACCTGCATCAGCCAAACCCAGTAATCCAGTGAGAACCTTCCAGCCCCTGGGACCCGACTTCAGCCTGCAAGATAAACCCCAGCCAGTCCGACCGGTGCAGTCCTGCGAGCCACAAGGGCAGAAGTACACATACGAGGAGATTGAAGTCTTGAGGTGACACTGGATAGCATATTATTATATTATTACTTACAACAACGTCTCACCCGAAGGACGGAGCATAAGGAGATTAAGTGACTTGCTTAAGGTCACACAAAGAGTCAGTGAGTGAGCTGGGATTTTAACCGGGGACCTCCTGGTTACAAGCCCTATTATTTATATATATGTACGCATAAGAGGACCAACTATTTTCTTCATTCTATCATTACAGTTGGTCTATAATTAACTAATACAAATGTGTAGGATCAGGGAAAGGAGATCAGTCAAGCCAACTCTATGATCACTTGCATGTCTCTAGAGACAAAATGTTGCAATAGTTGTGCTACATTTCACCCAGGGCATGGGCATGTTTTAAAAGCTGCATTAAATTAATTTCTGCTTTTTCTGTTTGTTCCACAGGAAGACCTCTAAGATTAATGGTATAGAATATGTCCCATTCATGAGCGTTGACCTAAAGGAACGGTTTGCCTTCCCAATGCCATTTTCGTAAGTTTAGAAGACTTTATTTTGCTGTACTCCTCTATAAGATAATGTTTCTGCTGAGAAATAGCTTGGATTTTAGGCAAGTGTTAGAGCAAGGAAAAATAGCCTGTTTGTATTTGTGTGACTGCAAATTAATATAACTTCAAGTGAAATACAATAGTCTCCGCGTATAGCAACACCTCCGAAGAGAACACTTCGGCTGAGAAAACCACCTTGTGGTGAAACAGATTTTTTCCATTGTAAACGCTCCGCCTAAAGGAACAGGAACTTTGCTTAAAATAACACCTTTTTGGTGTCGATAGAGATTCGTTCTCAACTGATACAGTACTGTTTTTGAACCTGATAACTCATCATCATCAGACTTAAATTAAAATATTTTATTCAATCTTTTCAAAACTGACTTGTCATTGCGAGAGTCTTGAGGAACACTGGCTGGTTTATTCAATCTTTCAATTTATCATTGCCTCGTTGTGTATTGTAATTTCAACGAGCACACCTCATCGCTACAAAATGGCATGTAAACAAATGGCAAAACGTGCCGCTGTTTCTCTTGCTTCAAAAAGTTGGAAATTGTTCAAGCTCCTGAAAAAAAACTTGAATCAGACACAAGTCGCCGACCAATTCTGTTAAATAATTTTGTGTGTGTCTTGAATATTGCTCTTGTACATGTAATCATAATTAATCTTGAAGAGCTGCTGCTGCATTTAACATGTGTAGAGGTGCTGTGTTAATTTGGTTCGACAGTTGGCTTATTAACGTTAATTTGTCTGTTACTTTATTATTATAGTTTATTAACATACACTAGCCTATTGCCTTGCTCTTACGTATTCTGTTCATTTCATATGTTGATGCACGTGCGTCATGAGAAGTAATGCATATTTATGTATTGATTGATTCATATTGTGTCTGGTGGCTAACTCCGTCTTAGAGAACACTTCTTTTGCTTCCCGAGGGGTGTTCTCTTAGCTGGAGACGACTGTATGCTACAATATGTCAACTTTATGTAACATATATAATGTGTACACATGTCTTTTGTTTTAAAGAGATAAATGTGGAAAGCTCGCCCTGTCACCCAAACAGAAAGCCATATTCTCCAGATGGGTTCGACCAGATGAAATTTCCAACAACCCCATCATGATCTTCACTGTGTCCAGCTTTAGCATCAAACAAGTGAGTGCCAAGTCTGTCTCAAGATGACAGGATTTAAAAAAAATATTATGTATGAACAGGAAACTATTTCAACATACATATTTTCAACCTTGATTTTTTACTTATGATTAAATGTTTAGGAATCTGGCACTTTGATTGGCTTAGAAGGTCTTCATAATTTATATGACCCTACCCAGTTTTTAGACTGGTTGCACACAGTTTCAGGGAGGTGGTGCATGAACTGTACACTTCAGTAGTTGTGTTTTTCCTGTCCCTTTTGGTAATGCAGTGACTGAGCTGACTAACTTTAGGGTGTAGCTTTTTAGACAAGAAAACTTTAATAAGTTGAATTCCAGGAAGATCAAGGCAAAGGCAGAGCTGCAATTTTTCTTGTCTAACAAGTTTTCTATTTGATGCTGGAACTACAGCTTTTGTATTTTTATTTTTAATAGCCTTAGGAAGTCAGACTTTTGTAGTTTAAACTTGATTGTAGAAGTAATTGAGGTTTGAGCATTTTAAGTAAAATAAGTAATTGTTTTTGTTAATCTTCACTCTGTCTAGCTTCTAAACAGATTTACCATGTACCAAGGCATTTCAGTATTTTACCAATATTTTGATATTCAACCAGCCAGATACTAATATCTGCTTATTGTTATCACCAGCTGGGTCATCTTTTGAGTTATAAAAAAAATTCAGCACAGACTAATTTCAAAGCTCCCAACACCATATCCATAACAGAATATCTATAAATATGTGTTTTACTGTATAATAAAAATAAAATAACTTTTTATTTTTTAATAGACTGTGGTATCAGACTGCTCTTTTGTGGCATCACTGGCAATAAGTGCAGCATACGAGAGACGTTACAACAAGAAGTTAATCACAAGGTACATTTATTAATCGTTATCTGCCATGCAAATGTCTTTCAGGCATGTTTTATGGGGAATTGGTACAAAGCCAAGATACATGGTGCCACAGTCACAAAATATAACAACATATTAAAACAGCCAGTAGTGCTGTATTTATTGTGATGTTAACAGGTTTTGCAGCACTGCTTTCTCACAACCAACCTTAACAGTATGGTTAAAACAATGGCGGTATCTCTGGTTCTTCAAGGCTCTTACCTGCGCTGTCTTCATTATAGTAAAATAACCATTACTCAGAAATATTTAGTGGCATGATATATTACTTTTTTCAAAGTGGTTAATTGTCTGATTAAGCTTTCTAACATAAGCAAAAAAGTTTTGAAACGCAGTTTATATTATATTCATATAGCAAATGTCACAAATTCCTGCCCCAGTTATACAAAGCAAAGTTTACATACTGTACATAGCTTTTTTTTTTCTTTGAATGTAGTCAGAAAAAAGAATACCTTTTTAAATATTATTTTGAGGGTGAGCAAGTTCAGTGTTCTCTTTTTTAGACAAGCTCTTTAGCACCAATGTTATCAAGGAACACGAGGGGTATAAATCCTTACAACTTACAACTGTTACAAAATATCACAGTACAAAGTATCATATTACAAGGTGTCATATAAGATATCACATTACAGATAAGAAAAGTTATAGAGTATAATAAAGTCAGTAGCAGATAAGTCAAGTAAGAGCAAAATAAAGAATACAGTAAATAATTACATTTAAGAGTGAGTTCGACTAAAAGCTGTAGTAAAGTAAAAAATAATTGCTTATACGAGTAAGTCCAGCAAGAGCATGTAGTAAGTACGATGAATGTTATAATTAAGAGCAGTAGTTATAATTAAGTTCGTTATAATTAAGAGCAGTAGTAGAATATGGCAAGGTATGGAGCAGTTCAGTGCAAGTACAAGCTGATACAAGTACTGGTACAATTGGGTGCCATATAGTCCATTATAGTCGACAGTTGTGAGCTTTACAGATGCTGTCTGAACAGGTTATCCTGGTACCGTACATTTATGCAAGCTTAAATTACAATGCTTAAGATCCAATCGCACTACTATTATTACTGGTGGTAGTAGTAGTAGTCATAGTAGTAGTAGTAGCATTGCTCGTGGTTCGTGGAGCACTGTGTTGTGCATTACATAAATTTGCAAAAAAGTAAGTAAAAGATTTTGTCTCTGAATGATGCTAGACTTGATGTTATATTGAGCTGGAATGTTAATCAGAATGGCACACAATGCAGACCTACATAATGCTTCTTGGAATTCTTTAAACTGATGTGAGGTGACTCTTTTCCACTTTTTAAAGGCAAAATTGCTCACAGTTTACAGTCTTACAGATTTTTTACAGATTTTTCTTATCTCTTTAAAACGCTCCGAAATTCAAAATTAATTTTTAAAGTGTTTTCGATTAATCTCCAGTCAGCCTGGAGAATAGGTGTATAATTTAATAAAAAATGTATGAATGTGACCCTTTTTAAAACCTGTTATTTGTTACAATCCAGCAAACCAGTATTAATAGCAGCTGTTCGTTGTGACCACTCTAGTTACTACCTATAAACCTTTGTATTTATAACCCAAATTGGTTCAATTTTACTATAAACCGAATATTCTGATCTCTGGGTTCAATGTGCATAATTTAATCAACAGATTTCACCTACCATGTAGGCCTTGTGATTTCTGGTCCTCCAGTTGCTTATGTTTTTGTTTTTGTTTTTCTGTAACTTTGCTCTGTAGCATTATCTACCCTCAGAACAAAAAAGGACAGCCTGAGTATAACCCATGTGGGAAGTACATGGTCAAGCTTCATATAAACGGGGTTCCCAGAAAGGTACTTGTAAATCTCAAAATATATATTATATTGTATTCGTTTTAGCAATAATGGACATCATCTTATCTTGTGTAGATATTTTGGTCCTGGTTTCTAAAAGGTTATAGTTAAGTCTACATTATTAGAAATCTACACTACCAGCAGTCTGGTTGTGTGCCGACATTGAATATGTGTTTCAAATTCCGGTTTTATTGGACCCTTAAGCCATTATGCGGGTCACAAAGCAGAACTGTGTTTTGGGAGTTAAAAGTACTTCATCCATATTTAAGATGGTTGTTAACTTATAAACTCAAAATGTCCGTGTAGTATTTCAGTTTGCTACCGGAGCTTGGAAGGGGGGCAGGAAGTTTGTGTCCTACAGATAAAACTGAATTTGGGAATGAATAAATTGATATTTTCTAATAAAGTTTAGAAAGAATGAATCTATATTTGAAAAAAAAAAGTATCCTGTTGTTTGGAAACTGCAGCTTTCATGTTAGTTTCTCAAAACAATCCAGAGCCCCTCGACACTGAGAAGGACTTCTAGTCAAAGCATTTTTCATTGAATAAAAAGAAACACCTGCTCAAAATGCACCATTATTCAGTGTTGTATAGTTGTGGAAGGATAGATTATATGTTACCCATGAAAAGGCAGTTGCAATGGAATGCTATGTAACTAGTAAATCCTGAAATCTGAACTGTACTCTGTAGCCGTGCTGATTGTATTCACTTTGATGCCAGGTTATAATTGATGACTATTTGCCAGTGGATCACAATGGGGAGCTGCTCTGTTCCTACTCCAGCAACAAGAATGAGCTGTGGGTGTCCCTGATTGAGAAAGCCTACATGAAGGTCATGGGGGGATACGATTTCCCAGGTTCCAATTCGGTAAGTGACGAAAAGTTTTTTTTTTAAATCACAAATCACCAAGGGTAAAATGGTTTTAGCAACTAGTCGTCCTGCAAACCAATTAGATTCCATGAGCTAAAGCATTAAATACTACAAATAATGACCAAATCCATCAGTGAAAGTACATAAATGAAAGGAGGCTATGTGGTCCAGTGGTTAAAGAAAAGGGCTTGTAACCAGGAGGTCCCCGGTTCAAATCCCACCTCAGCCACTGACTCATTGTGTGACCCTGAGCAAGTCACTTAACCTCCTTGTGCGCCGTCTTTCAGGTGAGACGTAGTTGTAAGTGACTTTGCAGCTGATGCATAGTTCACACACCCTAGTCTCTGTAAGTCGCCTTGGATAAAGGCGTCTGCTAAATAAACAAATAATATAGGCCCCACTTGAAGTTTCTGACCGGCTGTGATTGGAATAACAAGCTGTGGCTCTGCTAGGTTACTGTAGATTATGCGTAGAGGGGTTTGACCTATGAAACTTCAGTTCCACAGTATGCCCAATGTTTAGTCTATGATTTTAACTGAAGATCAGATGTACTTTTTCCTTTTGTATAAAAATTGTAGGTTGTTCCAAAGTTAGACCTGATCGTGGTCATCTTTGGGGGAAAAAAACATATGTATTGTGAATCAATATTGAGATAAATAGCAGGGAAACCAGTTTTGTAATTCAGATGTCTTTTTCCAGAATATTGATCTTCATGCTCTAACTGGTTGGATCCCTGAACGAATTGCGATGCATTCAGACAATCAAGCTTTCAGCAAAGACGACACTTTTCGAATGCTGTATCAAAGGTACGAGCATGGACCTCGCTGGAAACTCGGATAGGTTTGAAAAAGAGATGTGTGCTGTAAGAGGTCCAGGTGGCTGGGGAGTGCAAAAAGAACAGTATGAAGTCACAGATTTGCGTTTAACACCAGATGCACTGTATAAAAGTCAGAGTAGCTTACAAATAAGCTACTCCAAGTAAGTAAAACACTAAACATCAGGCAGGTAAGCAAGAAGACTAATTTTGATTAATTATAGAATGGAGCCTGTAGTTAGCAGCAGAGTACAGACTTGCCAGGTAAAGTGCTCCCAGTAGTGCCAATAAAGGTTACATTGACAGGAAGGATTTGACGAATGTCTTCAATTGGCATATAACATAGACCTACAACAGATGCAGTTACAGCGGAAACAGAGCACCTCATTATTTGCAGAATTAACTTGTAATTTAACTACAAAACAAACACATTGCAGTACAATATTAATAAACCAGGCTACCAAACAGTGTATGAAATTTATAGTGCGTCATTACTCTCACTGAGCAGTATTCTCTACACCCTTTCACAGAAGCATACAGTCTAAGAACATGCACCTGCTTGTCAAACACATAAACATTGCATGCATTTGTACATATAGTACAGTATATTATATGTGAACACAAAAACATTTAAAAGAACTGTGATGTTACAACCTGTATTTGACATGCAAAAAAGCAACCTCTATATTTCCGATTATCTTCAAATCAAGTATTCCTTCCTCTTAGGTTTCATAAGGGACACGTCCTCATTACGACAGCGACAGGGGTGATGACAGAGGAGGAAGGCGAGCGGTGGGGCCTGGTGCCCACACATGCTTACGCTGTCCTGGACGTTCGAGAATACAAGGTACTCTTCACATCCCCACGAGGTTTGAACTTCAGGCTGGAATAATCTGGCTATATCCTTTTGTGAAATATTCGACTTGCCAAGTGTGGGCTTACACTGTTCAGTACTTGATATTGGTTTTGCTGTTGTAGAAAAATAAATATACCTGCAGAGCAATAAGAAGGTCGAATCACATTCTGTACTGATACTAGTACAGTATCTTCAGGGTCTCCGTAGCCAAAGCCAGTAAGTGTTATTGTTTCGAGGTTGGCTAACATACATTTTCATAGTGGCTACTCAGCTTGACAGGGATTTCACGTCATCCACCACAAAATAAGTAAAGTTAGCAACAGTTTATATTTTGCAGTGCTATTCTGCTAAATCATGTTTTTGTTTTGTTTTATTTTTTTTAACTCCAGGGGCTTCGGTTTCTTCAGCTCAAAAATCCTTGGAGCCACTTACGCTGGAAAGGTCGCTTCAGCGAGCGCGACGAGAAGAGCTGGACGACAGAACTGCTCAAATACCTCAACTTCGACCCCAAAACCGCACAGAAATTTGACAACGGTAGGAAAGACAGAATATATATATATTAGGGCTGCTCCAATTAACAGATTAATCGGACCGAATAATCAACTGAAGAGTTGATCGCAGATTTTTTTTTTTTTACAATTTAATCGTGCAGAATTACATTTTTTATATAAAATAAAATCAACCAATAGAATATCTGTATTTTTTCCATGGCAATCCAATCATAAGTGAGCGGAGGCGGGACATAAACAGTTCAAGGTATTCTCTGCCTCGGCTAAAGGTCTTGGGAGTTTAACCAATGGGAATGTCAAAGATGTGCCCTGGCTTTGCAGCTGTCCAATCATTAGTGAGCAGAGGTGGGACATAAATATGCTATTGGAGATTGTTAAAAAAAAAAGGGAGGTCTACACCACAAATACCAGAACCGACACAGGAAGGGAAGGGATATACTCGCCACTTCCAAAATTTAAATTATTAAAGGTATCCATGGCTTACCAGTAGCTGTCAATTAAAAAGATAAGACTGCTGGAACTGTCTTTTGTTCAGTACAGAGAATGTGATATGTTATACTCAATCAGAGATTTCTGACATTGACCGAACAAAATGACCATTTCGTGATTTGAACATAACCAAATTCGAAAAGACCGAAATTAAATGTTTTTCGGTGTTTGAGTAAATTATTTTGCGCAAATTGCAAATTGTAAAATACAGACTCAGAAAAGATCAAAGCAGAAGACAAAAACATCTGCATCGGTCTTTGTATGAAACGATTTAAACAAATTGGGAATTTGAAAATGACAAACTACCAAAGAGCGAATCGGAGAAAATAGAAAGCTGCATCAGACTCTGTGCCAAGCTATTTACACATTGCGAAATGAACAAGAAAACAACAAAACATAAAAGCAAAAGACAGTTTCTTTGTGTAGTATTGTTGATATTTGTTTATTAGGAGACACCTTACCTTTGTTAATGCATTGACAGTTCCTGTGGACATTTTGAAAACGCTGCTGCCTCGATCCTCAGGGTCCTAGCGTACCACCAGACACTTATTTTGAATATGATCATATTCTATGTGGCCAAGTCAAAGTCCCGTTCTAAATCCAATTGAGAATTTTTGGTATGAGTTGAAGAAGGCTGTGCACAAGAGAAGTCCTTGGAATTTGAATGAACTGGAACAATTCTGTGTTGAGGAATGGTCAAAAATCACTAAAGAATCATGCCAAAAACTCACTGACAAATATCCTAACCGTTTAAAATAGGTTATTATTGCTAAAGGTGCCTCATCTAGCTATTAACCATTTTCCTTGTCAGGGTATGAATACTTTTGAATGAGCATTTTTGGAGTTTTGCAAAGAAATTACTGAAATAAATTGCTACAAAAGATTTTTCCTGTAATTTGTTTTTGAGAAATTTCTAGAAATTATAAATTTCCATTGGGGTATGTAAACTTTTGACTACAGCTCTGTGTGTGTGTGTGTGTGTATATCTATATCTATATCTATATCTATAGATATAGATAGACAGATATAGAGCTGCAGCGTTTATTCAAGGGTGGTGGCAATTAGAAGTACTATGGTTTTTGAAGGAGCAATATTTTATTGTGTTTTTTTTTTTTTTATGGTACACTCATGTTCTCCTGATCCAGGCAGGGCTTCAGTGTGAAAAATGAGTTGTCTGTTATTAGCCAAAATACTGTGCATACAACCAGAACAGAAATGCGTTTAAGAAAACTTAAATAATAATCATACAGCTCCTGCATTACAACTAAAATGTATTCCTTTTCTTGCTAATTCCTAAATTATATATATATGTATATATATATATTTTAGTGCCGCTGTATCAGTACATAGTGCTGTGTACCTACGTTGTTCCGTAAACGTTACAGTAAAATACTGGTATGCTCCAGTGTGTAATTGTATTCTTTTAAATACATTTTATTCAGGTTTATTCAGTTAATTTTGTTTGGATTTGTAATGGTTTGCCATTAAGTGCTGCATTTATCTGAGCTGGGGTAGGGAAAATAATTTATGTTTCATTATTTAGATGTTTCATTATTTAGAGCGCCATTTATTCCACATCTGATATCCGAATGCGGCGGAAATATATACAGTGCTCCATTCATTTTCCCTTCTATCCTTGCAAGTGCCCCTGTCCCTGCTGATGAGAAACATCCCCATAACATGATGCTGCCACCACCATGCTTCACAGTAGGGATGGTGTTCTTTGGGTGATGCGCTGTGTTGGGTTTGCGCCAAACATAATGCTTTGCATTTAGGCCAAAAAGTTCAATTTTAGTTTCGTCAGACCACAAAACTTTTTGCCACATGGCTACAGATTCCCCTGAGTGTTTTTTTGCATACTTCAAACGAGATTCAAGGTGGGCTTTCTTGAGTAATGGCTTCCTTCTTGCCACCCTACCATACAGGCCAAATTTGTGGAGTGCTTGGGATATTGTTGTCACATGCACACTTTGACCAGCCTTGGCCATAAAAGCCTGTAGCTCTTGCAAAGTTGCCATTGGCCTCTTGGTAGCCTCTTTGATCAGTCTCCTTCTTGCTCGGTCATCCAGTTTGGAGGGACGGCCTGATCTAGGCAGGGTCTTGGTGGTGCCATACACCTTCCACTTCTTAATAATCGCCTTGACCGTGCTCCAAGGGATATTCAAGGCCTTTGATATTTGTTTATACCCATCCCCTGATCTGTGCCTTTCAACAACTTTGTCCCGGAGTTCTTTTGAAAGCGCCTTGGTGCTCATGGTTGAGTCTTTGCTTTGAAATGCACTACCCAGCAGAGGGAACCTACAGGAACTGCTGAATTTATCCTGAAATAATGTGAATCACTACAATTTAACACAGGTGGAGGCCACTTAACTTGGTGTGTGATTTTGAAGGCGATTGGTTACACCTGAGCTAATTTAGGATTGCTATTACAAGGGGGGGTGGACACTTATCCAACCAAGCTTTTTCAGTTTTTATTTTTAATTAATTTTCTACAAATTTCTAGAATATTTTTTCCACTTGGAAGTTGTGGAGTAGGATGTGTAGGTAAATGAAAAACAAAAACTATTTTAATGCATTTTAATTCCAGGCGGCAACAAAAGGTGAACATTTTGAAAGGGAGTGTAGACTTTCTATAGGCACTGTGTGTGTGTGTATATATATATATATATATCTATATTATACGTTTTGTATGGCAGTAACTTTGACATGCTCTTTTATGTAGCTTTTAAACTGCCTGCTTATTTATGTTAATCTTTAGAATACATGATCTGTAATACTATATTTGTGTATTGGTTATACTGGCATTGAGTAATGATTGTCAACAAGACTACTGTATGGCAGGAGTAAAAAAAATAAATAAATACAATATACAGAGTGAAAGTGCAGCTTCTCAAAGTTTCTCATGTAATTTAATCTGAATAGCAGCTTTTAGTGTAAAATATATATTTTCAAGATTGCTGAACAAAGAAACTCCCTACTTCTATCATTCTCACCTGCTGTAATAACCTTGTTTGTGTACCAAGGGGTGTTCTGGATTACCTGGGAAGACCTGTGTCAGTACTATGATGTGATATATCTGAGCTGGAGTCCTGCACTTTTTAAAGAATCATCTTGCATTCACAGGTTAGTACAGCTTTTACCTTATCAGTGCAAAGGGAATTCACAAATTCAGTAATTTCTCACCAAACTCAGTTCTTTGGCACACTAATAAAGAAAAAAAAAACACTTTAAATTCAACCCATGTTTGGGACAGTTATTGGCTCTGAACAAAGAAACAACAATGAAAATTCTGTGGTCTCCAATGTCTCCTGCATCTGCAGCGCACGGAGTTTGCATTATGTTTAGGGCTTCAGATTTTCGGTTTTAACCAATAAAACCTGGTAAAACACCCCCGATACAAAATGAATGAAATTGGTGGATAGCCAATAAACACCGGAAAACACCTGAAAAACTGTGGAAATGGTTAATCAATTCACGCTGACTTTACCCTATTTCTATTAAAAAAATAAAACCTACTACAAGAAATACATACATTTCCCAGTTCTGCTGGGCAATGTCCCGCCTTCCTGACTTACCTGCCCCAACTACTGAGTGACAGCACATTCCTACATTTCTATTGGAGACTCCGCTTGCGAGATTTAAAACGAGATTACAACCAGGATGGAGGTTTGTTAACAGGATTTAAAGCTATATTACATTTAAGATGCGGAGGATTTAAAACAGAACTGTGTCGAAATGTACGAAAATGCCTACACACAAAAACCCCAGAAAAATATGCCTGGGACCATAAGGATTTCATTGTGGAAGACAGCGAAGGAAAGAAGGTACAATTTAAGTGTGCAAGTACTGTTACTTGCACACTTAAAATACATATTTTGACAAAAAAAAAAAACGCTGAAGCATTTTGGAAGATAACCAAAAACACTAATTTCATACAGTATATCAAAAACGAAAGCCCCAAAAAAAACGATTTAGATAAAATTCGAAAATAGTTAAAAGTAAGCACCTAAAAATACAATTAATAAAACCCGAAAAACAGAAGCCCTATTTATGTTCTGCTCTTTCAGAGGAAAGGCCAGGGCGTGAGTGCTGGGGGTGTGGTAGCACCCCTGGATTGAAGTGCTGGTGCAATGCTAAATCCTGCTCGTTTCGTGAGTCTTATGAGCTGTGTGTGCAGAGCACTGCGCCTTTTCACATTGCTTTGGAACACACACACAATAATAGACCAATCAGCGCTGACTGTTACAACAGCGGCAGGATATTGAAAAAATTGCACAGTTGCAATCTCGTGAGAGTCGGTTAGTTGTTAGAAAGCATTTGAGTATATACAGTAGAAGGGTTATTGAAAATGTCCCATAAAAGAATATCAGATTTTGTTGTAAATTCTTCAGAGGCACCACCTGCTAAAATCGGCTTGTCCCAGATGCCGCTAACTAGGGACGCTACTCCATGGAGCAATACTAAAAACACAAATTGTCATCTTCCTGTAAAGGAGACTCATGAAATGAAACTGGAGTGCATACTGGTGCTGATGATGTGCATGCTGGAGCTATCAGAATTTGTTAAAACAAGACAGAAAATGAATAATTGACACACATCTGTTGTTTTTACAGCTTACCTCGTATACCGACAGACAGCTACTGCAGGTATAAAAATTAACTACCCCTGTATTTATCTTTTTTTGGTTTTACTTAGCACTTGGGAAGCGAAGCAGGGTCCAGTGAAAGATGCCTACAGCCTGGCTAACAACCCACAGTTCAAGCTGGAGGTGCAGTGTCCACAAGGGGGAGCTGCAGTCTGGGTTCTGCTCACCAGACACATCACAGATAAGGTGTGAGATCATCAGGGATCAGAGAGCAAGCTTCAAGCCCAATTCAGTTAGCATTTTAGGAAAATCATCCCATTCATGCAATGAACCATTCATGTTGTGTTTTTCGTCTTTTATAACGGCCTTATCAATCACATGTTATTTGAATAAAATCTGTCTATATATTTTTATGAGCTTAATTTTCCAGCAACAGAATGCACATTAGCAAATGATGTGATGGTCCCTTTAGGATACTAGATACTGTACCAAAATAGTTTGCTTACATTTCAGGATGACTTTGCTTCTAACCGAGAGTTCATCACCTTGGTTGTGTACAAGACAGATGGAAAGAAGGTCTACTACCCAAGTGAGTATACTATTTAAGGTAATAGTATACAGTCGCAAAAGTATTGGCACCCTACACTTATTGTACCATAATTCAAGGTAAAAGATTAAGAACAAGCATTTAGTAAACTTTAACCACTTTAACAAAACAAAAGGCAAAATACACAGTTTCTAGTAATTTAACATACTCTTATCAAAAAAACAATTAACTTAGTATTTGTTAGTATTTGTTAATGACAAAAGTATTGGTGCTCCTGCTTTAGTACTTTGTGTGTCCTCATTTTTCTTTTGTTACGGTTTTCAGACATTTATGGTAATTCTTAACCAGTATGTTGCATCATCTTGTTGGTGAAATCTGGGCCCATTCTGTCTTGCATATTTCCTTCAGTTCAGACAGATTGCATAGATAATGACTGGCTACAGCTTTTTTCAGATCAGTCTAATGCTTGTCTATTGAATTCACATCTGGTGATTGCGAAGGCCATTCCAGAATGTTATCTTCGTTTTCTTCAAGAATTTCAGAGTTTCATGACAATGACCCAAAGCCGTATGCTTTGGGTCATTGTCATGTTGATAAACTTTCTGCCGATCAGCCTACGAACAGATGGTATCATTTACTTTGTAGAATGTTTGATACATGGCTACAATCATTTGATCTTCAATTACTGTCTCCAGTCCCTAAACTGCTAAAACACGCCCATATCATGAAAGAACCACCTCCAGTTTAACTGTAGGTACAAGGTTCTTCATTTGAAGGTTTTTTCTCCAAACATACTGTGGTCCATTTTGGGGGGAAAGTTATATTTAATCTTATTGGACCAGAGAATTTTGTTAAATAATGCTTCAGATTCCTGTTCATGTTCCTTGGCATATTTTAGACTATTTGTTTTATGAATCTTTAAAAGTGATTTGCAGGGGGGTCTAAGTGCATAAAACTCTTCTGTGTAGAGGAGCTTTTGTTGAGTTCTTTCGTGCACTATTATGCCTGATGCTTCTAAATCTTTCTTTTAAGCCCTTGGCTGTTTTTTTTTTTAATCTGCTCAGATGATTCTCCTACCTGCTGTACCCATTAGTTTTATTTGGACGTCCTCTTCTTTCAAGCATTTCAGTTGAATTTGTTCTGTGGTACTTCTTGATTACTGCTCTGATTGCAGATTTTGGTATTCCACATGTGTTTGATACTGTTTTGTAGCTATTACCTTTGTTGTAGTTTGCTATGAGTGTTTTTCTCAAACGTGAATCCAGTTCCTTTGTCTTGACCATCATCTGCTCTGTTACCTTCAACAGATGTTGAAAATAATTACCTCTTTTTCTGGTTATTGACGTTATAATGCTACTTAGTTACTATGTAATGGTTTTCAACCAATTAATATATTTTTAAGTTAGTGGTATTACATTTTTACAGACTTTTAATGTAAAGGTGCCAATACTTTTGTCATGAACAAATATTTGAAATTACCGTATTCCTTCGAATTTAAGACGCACTTAAAAAAAAAAAAAAAAAAAAAAAAAGTCTCCTCAAAAATGGCCTGCGTCTGTAGTGATGCGTGTATTAAAATCGCCAACAAAAGACGTGACTACCCAAGTGCATAAACAGTAATGCAACTGACTGCCGAGAAAAGACGAAGAAAGACGCCATTGCCCCAGTACACAAACAGAAACGTGACCTTAGCTTCCTGAGGAATTCTAAGAGCTTTTACAATTTCAGTTTTGTTGTTAGGCTTCATTCCAACAAACAGTACCAGCTTGGACAGATCGAAAATGCTGATCAGACCTCCTTATTTTTCGACATGCCAAGCAATACCACAGTTCACAAAAAGGGAGAAAAACACGTGCCTCCATATGTGTAATTGAGGCTGTATCTTTGTAAATGCACATTTGATGTTTTATTTATTTACTCAAATTGAGGGTGGGAAATTTGGGCTGCGTCTTAAATTCAAAGGAATATGGTACTTATGGACTTTTTTTATAAAGATTGTTTGTTAAACTACAGGAAATTGTGTATTTTGGTCTTTGTCATATTAATTAGTAGCTAATGTTCACTAAATGCTTGTATTTAACATGTTTTCTTGAATTGTCTTATATTAAATGTGGGGTGCCAATACTTTTGTCTGCAACTATACTATCATAATCTATCAAAAGAAAATACTCTGCACAGCAATTTTTCATTTAGAGAGAGTTGTATTTAATATACAGCATATAGCTAATTAAATTATAGTAAACAAAAAATAATGAAAAGATTTTCAACACAAGGCCAGAAAATATTACTAGTGCCAAAAAAGGTAAGAAAATTGATTTTAAACCATAGTCATCACTCCTTTTTATAGCCGTTTCAGCATGTCACTTTAATTAACTGGTAATATAATTTTAAAACCACTTGATTCTGTCTTTGTGATTTACTTCTAGCCAAATTTATTCATTTAACACAAGTGCCAGTATTGATGAAAATTGATGACTATACTCACCACTGCTGCTGCAAAGAAACAGAACAGCTAACAGACAAATAATTGTAATATAAAATTAAATTATGTAGAGTGAAAATGCAGATCCATATCTCTGCAAGTAGAAGTTTCCATAACTGTGCCAGACAGCTGATCTCTATCGTGCGGTTCTGTAAGTAGAGTTACAACAGTTTCTTACCTCGTATGGTGAACTCCACACACAAAATGCTCCCGGTCTCCCATATTGCTTGGGTCAGCAGAAACAAACTGATCTCTTGCCCAGAGATCTTGATATAATCCTTTTTGGCTCCAAAATCATTATCCCTTTGCCATAAAGTCTCACATCATTTAAGTATCATTGTCTAAATTTCCCGTTTCTTAGGGGGCAGTGGTCTAACACGCGTGAGCACAGCGAATAGTATTCATTGTTTAAGTAAAGGGCTTCCTTCATTGTGGGAAGGGCCCCTTTGGTGCTAAAAGCTTATTTTAGGCATTTTTTTATTTTTCGTTTTGAAGTGGTCTGGGACTGCTATGATGGCAGCTTGTGATCGAGTGGTTTGCAGTGCTTAGATGTACAGGTGATGCAGGTTCTCCAACAACGACAGACACAAAGTTCACAGTTCAAAACAGTTCTTTATTCTACTGTTTTCCCGGTTTGCAACCGGTTAAATAATAATGCTGGCTCTACACAATGATGTCAATTGCCAGCATATAAACCACGGAGTTCAGTCCCAAATTAATAATACAAAGAACAACACACAACACAGACACGGTCACTTCTCTTGATAGTGAGTGCTCTTTGTGCAGATGCGGTGCAAGGCAAGTATAGTGACAGAAGTGAATTGTAGACCGGGCTTGATGCTGGCCTGTAGCGACAGCTCCTGGTTCGTGTTAGCCGTCTGACAATGACAAACACAGACAGATAGTTTCGACAAAACACTTAACACTCACGATACGCTTTTCACAGTTTGTTTCCTTGTCTTTAGCATAACCACATCAAAGGAACAGATTACATCGTCACACCCTCTGTTATACCCTTAGTCACACCCCCTGCGATAGCTAGTTCATTCACGTCTCTTCCAATCCATGACTGACACATCACGTACCGCATTAGGGCGATGACTTCTGGCATTGTGACTCCGCCCTCTTCCTGGATGGCTGGTTTCCGACTGACCCTGGAATGAATTGCCAGACCATCCAATACGAGGCACTCTGTTCCTGTTATACAGCGCCCTCGCAGATCGAGAGAGAGATTGTTGACTAGGATTCATTCGCTTTCTGTCACACAGCTCCAAGATCATTTTCTAGCATAGTTACTGTGGGAGCCGGCACAGCGAGAACAGCTTCTGCACTGAAAAGAAGAAACTTAGTATGTATTGGATACACATGGGACATTGACTATGCCAAAAATGTCATAGAAATCTGTTTCAAGGCTTGTAAGTACACCCTGCTTTTAGGGGAAAATAGGTATTTGGGTGCCACAAATATGCATTAAGCACAACTGGTAACCCACGAGAAAAAGTGGACTGGAAAATGCCAGCAACAATTGCAACTGTTTAAAACAAGCTTTCAAAAGTTCTTAACAAATTGATGCAATTGTAAGTGTTGCAATTGCCTGCAGTTTTCGTACATCTCATTATAATATTTGAGAACACTCATTTGCACAATCTCCGCCCCCTTTTTGTGAATTTATGCATTTACACTTGAACCGCAAACAGAAACTGCTGCCACAAAGCATTCCCTAAAAAGTTGCAAATAGCATTGCGCTTGTTTAGTACATTTCACCCGAGACTTCTGACTCGTTTGCAACTGGTCTGCGACAGGCGCAACACTTTAGTACATCTACCCCTTTGTGTCTTACAGGTTAAGAGGGGGGACAATTCTACAGTATCTGCACCAGTAAAACACATAGTGCCTGATTCTGCAGCTCTCCATGTTTCTCATTTAGTTGATTAATATCCTGCAATAAGCTCTTCCTAATCTCCAAGGGAATACTAATCATGATTTTCTGACTGGGCAACTACACATCTGACATTTATTCCTAGGATAAAAAAGGCTTAAAGTAATCCTGATTTTTTTTTTTTGTTTATTTATTTATTTTTCTCACCCAGGTGACCCTCCACCTTATATTGATGGCATTCGAATAAACAGCCCTCACTACCTTACTAAAATCAAGCTGACGACCGCAGGGACCCATACCTTTTCTCTGGTGGTATCTCAGTATGAGAAGCAGAATACTATTCACTATACATTGAGGGTGAGTAAACGGAGCAATGGCTACAGCATACGCAACGCTAAACAGTTCATGTCAACTACTTAAACTGTGGGCCAATTTCATCTAAATCTTTGGGATTTAAGGTCTCAGTGAAGGGGGAGTTTGTTCATTGTTATATGCAGCCAGACACAGAACTTGCTCTTCACTTGCCGCACAGGTGCACAGGTTTTATTATTTGCACAGTTCTTTCAGTGGTAGTTACTAGGTGCTGCCACTAGGGTACCAGCGATGGTAGTACCTAGTGCAGGGTGAGACCCTGCAGGGAACCACACGACTGTACCAGCAATGGTAAGGCCATGAGCACGTATACAGAAACAATATTTGCAAACAAGTTACAGGGGAAACGGCAACAAAAAAGTGCAAAAATAAAATGCGGCTGAGCGCTACCGCCATTAAAAGGAGGGTCCCACTATCAGAGTACACCGTGCTACACACCCTCGCTATACTGGTTGAGGACCGTTCCCTGATCACATAAACTACCCCTAATCCACAAGCAATTACAAGTCCCGGTTACACCCACAGTGAGTCTTCGTTGCACAGTAACAGGGTAACAGACACTTACTGGTTAGTTGTTTCGCTCTCTTGAGCTTAATGTTTTCGTGGTTGCTGTCTGTGGGTTCTTCTTTCTTTCTCAAGAGCAGATGTTCACCTTTTGGTTGAACACGGAAGAACCAGGGTGTGTAGCATAGCCTCTTATAAATGGTTGGGCGCACCCCGGGACACGCCCCCCCAGCCAATCAGGGATTCCTGGTCAGCCAAACCCTGGCTGAGCCTCCCTGTTCAATTAGTTGACTGACAGCTCGTCTCCTGTTGAGTGTCCAAGCTATTCCTGCAGTGGCACGCATGTGCTGAGAAGCCAGTGACAGAGCCTGCCTCTGTCACAGTCTCATACTCTCATTTGATAGAAATGTGCAAAAACATTTTGTAAGGGAAGTTGTTCTAAAAGGTAAGAACAGACAAAATGATTAGTAAAATTCCAAAATAATGATGTATAACAAAATATAACGTTTATATAAAGCTGCACTATATTTGTATTATTAAATAACGTCCTTAGAAAGGAATGCTAAACTGTAGCATTAAAGTCAAGCAATGTAAGTGAGGTTGAAATATTTTAAAGTCATTTAGAAAACAGATCTGACATAAAACTGAGCAGGACTGCCAAGTACTGTGGTAGAAGCATTATATTTGCTTGTAAAAGCATAAACATTTGATTTATATATTAAATCCATGTCTTATAACAGGTGTACTCCGGATGTAAATTTAATTTCTCAAAGATCCCTACTCCCTACACTCATTACAAGAGGGTAAGTGTTGCAACACTGACAATAATGTGTGTGTCATTTATATGAGAAAATGTGAGATCTGTGAAGTAATGGCATATAAAGCAAGATTTACTGGAATTCATGTCTGTATGTACTTTAAGAGGTTGTCTGAATCACAAAAGGAGGAGGAGGCTGTGTGGTCCAGTGGTTAAAGAAAAGGGCTTGTAACCAGAAGGTCCCTGGTTCAAATCCCACCTCAGCCACTGACTTATTGTGTGACCCTGAGCAAGTCACTTAACCTCCTTGTGCTCCGTCTTTCGGGTGAGACGTAGTTGTAAGTGACTCTGCAGCTGATGCATAGTTCACACACCCTAGTCTCTGTAAGTCGCCTTGGATAAAGGCGTCTGCTAAATAATAATAAACAAACAAAATAAAGCACAGAAAAGGAACATTATGCAGGCTTTTTTGGGAATAGTTTCATGTCCTAAAAAAAAAAAATCACACAAACAATTTTGCTTTGTTTTCAGAGCAATGGTCAGTGGAAAGGGCACAGTGCTGGTGGCTGTGGGAACTACAAAGAGACCTACAAGCACAACCCGATCTACCAGTTCCAGCTGGAGAAGCCAGGGCCACTGCTGATTGAACTGCGAGGGTCACGGTGAGTGTGTGCAGTGAAGTACCAGCCCTCAAACAGACTCACACTCCCAGGCTTTCACCTGAGCCTGTATATACAGAGTCTCTGTATAAGGAGGCTGTGTGGTTCAGTGGTTAAAGAAATGGGCTTGTAACCAGGAGGTCTCTGGTTCAAATCCCACCTCAGCCACTGACTCATTGTGTGATCCTGAGCAAGTCACTTAACCTCCTTGTGCTCCGTCTTTCTGGTGAGACGTAATTGTAAGTGACTCTGCAGCAGACGTCCTTATCCAGGGCGACTTACAATCGAAAGCAAATACATTTCAAGTATCACAGTACAAGTAATAATACAATTAAGAGCAAGATAAATACAATGACTTTGGTTCAAGCAAGTACAAGTGTGACAAAATACAATTCAATGATACAGCAGATAAGTGTCAGTGATAGTTACATCAGGATATGATTAAATACAAAATACTACAGATTCAACACTTGGCAGATTACAGTACTCTGACGTACAGGATTAAATGCAGTAAAATAGGGGGCAGATAAGAGCAAGTAAAGCGCATTTAAGGAAGGGTGATAAGTGTCCCAGGCGAAGAACAGAGGAGTTCTACAGGTGCTTTCTGAAGAGGTGAGTCTTGAGGAGGCACAGGAATGTGGTCAGAGACTGGGCAGTCCTGACATCTGTAGGAAGGTCATTCCACCACTGCGGGACGAGGGTGGAAAAGGAGCGGGCTCTGGAGGCAGGGGAGCGTAGAGGAGGTAGAGCCAGTCTTCTAGTGCAGGCGGAGCAGAGAGTTCGAGTGGGGGTGTAGGGAGAGATGAGGGTCTGGAGGTAGCTGGGTGCAGTCTGGTCAAGGCATCTGTAGGCTAGTACAAGAGTCTTGAACTGGATGCGAGCGGTGATCGGGAGCCAGTGGAGTGAGCGGAGCAGTGGAGTTGCGTGGGAGAAGCGAGGCAGAGAGAACACCAGGCGGGCAGCGGAGTTCTGGATGAGCTGGAGCGGACGGGTGGCGGACGCAGGGAGGCCAGCCAGGAGGGAGTTGCAGTAGTCTAGGCGGGAGAGTACCAAGGCCTGGACCAGGAGCTGGGTGGCATAGTTGATGAGGAAGGGTCGGATTCTTCGGATGTTGCTCAGGAAGAATCGGCAAGTGCGTGCCAGATTGGAGATGTGCTGGGAATAAGACAGGCAGGGGTCCAGGGTGACTCCGAGGTTCTTAGCGGAGGAAGAGGGAGAGAGTGTGGTAGATTCCAGAGGAACAGAGATAGAGAGATCAGAGGAGGGGGAGGAGGAGGAGGGAAAGAAAAGGAGGTCAGATTTAGAGAGGTTGAGTTTGAGATGATGCGAGTGCATCCAGGAGGAGATAGCAGACAGACAGGTAGAGATACGGGAGGGGATGGTGGAATCAGAGGTGGGGAAGGAGAGGAAAATCTGAGCATCATCAGCATAGAAATGGTATGAGAAACCATAGGATGCGATGAGGGGGCCCAGGGAGCGGGTGTAGAGAGGGAACAGGATGTAGAGAGAGAACAAGACTGACCCTTGGGGGACTCCTGTTGAGAGAGGGCGAGTTGTGGAGGTTGCTCCACGCCAGGTTACCTGATAAGTGCGGTTGGAGAGGTAGGAGGAGAACCAGGTCAGAGCAGTTCCAGAGATTCCCAGGTCAGCAAGAGAGGATAGTAGGATAGAGTGATCGACAGTGTCAAAGGCAGCAGAGAGGTCTAGGAGAATTAGGACAGAGGAGAGAGAGGCAGCTCGGGCAGACTTTAGTGAGTTGGTGACAGACAGGAGGGCGGTTTCAGTGCAGTGAGCAGAGCGGAAGCCAGATTGGAGAGGGTCGAGCAGAGAGTGGTTGGACAGGAAAGCAGAGAGCTGGCGGTGTACAGTCCGCTCGAGGGTTTTGGAGAGGAAGGGTAGGAGGGAGACAGGACGGTAGCTCTGGAGGGAGGTGGGGTCAAGGGTAGGTTTTTTTTGGAGGGGAGTGATAGAGGCTTTTTTGAAGGCAGAGGGAAAGAGACCAGAAAGGAGAGAGGTGTTGAGAAGGGAGGAAATGAAGGGAAGTAGAGCAGGAGCAGCAGCTTGAAAGAGGTGAGTGGGGAGGGGGTCCAGGGCACACGTGGTGGGTTTGTGACCCTGGAGCAGGGAGGGGAGGTCAGAGTCTGAGAGGGGTGAGAAGGTGGAGAAGGAGGGTGAGTTAGTAGGGGGTGCAGTGGGTGTAGGGGTTGGAGCAGGAGTGGGTGCGGGGGATGGAGAGGTGTTAAAGAGTTTGCAGATATCTGAGATTTTAGAAGAGAAGAAGGAGGCAAAGTCATCAGGGGAGATAGAGGAGGGAGGAGGATGAGGGGGGGAGGGTTTAAGAGGGAGGAGAAGGTAGAGAATAGTTTACGTGGGTTGTTAGTGGAGGCTTGGATTATAGATTGGAAATAAGTACATTTAGCAGAGGAGAGAGTAGAGGAGAAGGAGGAGAGGAGAGTGCGGTAAAGGTCTAGGGCAGCAGGGAGTTTGGTTCACACACCCTAGTCTCTGTAAGTCGCCTTGGATAAAGGCGTCTGCTAAATAAACAAATAATAATAATTAATATATATATATATATATATATATATATATATATATTTATTCACACACATACATGATAGACGGAGGGTACTAGCAGTTGATGTTAGAAAGAGAAACCTTGTTTTGTTCCAGACATAGTCACACTTTCCAATACTGCATGCCCAGTTCAATAGCATCCTGTTATCTTTTAATAACTTATTTCATTTGGAATGCGTTAGTTAAGGATTCGTTCAGGATCTGCTGCCATTTGAATTGAATCCCCAGTACCCTGTCCGCACCCACAGGTCCCTCATAAGAAATTAAACACATTTATCTAAACTTCACACCGGTCCCTATTCACAAAAAGTTATATTTTAACAAATGTTTTGTTAAGAAATGTTTTTGATTTAATTTCAGTATTTCTACATCCCTCATTTCAGCAATACAAGGAGAAAAACTAAATCTAGCCAATAGGTAATATCTACTATTAATATGGTTTGAATTCCCCTTTGCAGGCAGTACAGCGTTGGGTTTGAAGTCATTACTGTCTCTACAGTGGGGGAACCTGGACCTTCAGGCTTTCAAAAGAAAAGCAGCGGAGATTACAGGTACATACATTTAATCTCGTCTGACTCTATCAGATTTGGAAACTCTTCTAACTATTCATTTAAATGTATAGATTTGTCTAAAATATTTTAACAGTAATTACCAGAAAAGTTTCTGACTCGCATAGAAAGCTTGGTCATGGGAAGTTTCCTTTTGACCTTTAACCAGGTATAGCTCTTCTGGTAAAGCACGTGCAAGATAATACGAAAGACTGGATTAATAGGCTTTGGAGATGGAGTAAACTGGCGGTAACTTTTTCTTAATCTTGTACATACCGTACAAGAAATGTAGTATAGTGGTTAGACAATAAAAATAGGAAATACTTGCCACAACACTCTGCCAATTGGGGGTGGCCTCAGCGCTTATATATTCAAACCTGAATTAAAGACAATCTGTATAGAAGGACCATGACGTGCAGTTATTGTAGGGAGGTTTGACTGTATGTGAAGGAACCACAATATTTCAGGTGGTGGAAGTTTTATTTGCTTTTACATACCTGTGTTAACCTGGTAAATGATTTGTTAAATGTTGGCATCTTTGTACTTTACCTGGTTGACCCCTAATTGCCTTCCTCTTACTTTCAGGTGTGGATTTTGCTACATGGAGGTTGATTTTGTACCTGCTGGTGTTTACAACATCATTCCCACCACCTTTCTCCCCAATCAGGAGGGTCCCTTTTTCCTGGACTTTAACAGCACAACGCCACTACGGGTTTCCCAGCTCCAGTGATGTTGGGTCGGGGTGGGGGGAAGACAGCTGCCCAGTTCTCAGGATGCACTTACTCAGAGGTCAGGGTTAAAGGTCCAGTGAGACACTCACAACTGGCAAGTATGTGGACTTGTTCTGGTATGGCTGGATACTGCAACACTGGAACAGCTGTAGAGGGATTGACACTGCTGATGGACTCTGTTTACTGTAGTTCTCGTGGTCGTATTATTCAACCAAAAAGGATTTGCCAACCATCTGGACCATGCCTGCGTTGGAATATGCATTTACACTTCACTGTACGTCGCCAAAAAAAAAAAAACAATTCCATTAAGCACACAAAATCTGATTATTGTTAGCGGTAGCAGAGTATATGCCCTTGATATTTTAGGTGAAGTTGGAAGATCGTTTGTTGTTCATTAATAAATGCACTTCTTCTTTTGCACGTTTGTTTCTATGTGTCAAGGGTTGAAGGGCGTGTATGAGTTACTAACAGCCAATAAGAGGTGTTTTTAGAAAACAAAATAAAAACTTCAACAGTCTCAGAAATACTAGAGCAGTGTTTATTTGTGACATGCTTGCTTTGTGTAAGCATGCAGCCAAAGGAAGAACAGAGGTACATCTGTCTTTTTTGAGATTTTCAGGTCTCTGCTGTGTGAAAGCCACTAAGTTAAACTGGGATTGGCTGCTGGAGTGTTTACAGTTCTCCACAGTTAGGTAATGTTTAGCAAATGCCATATGAATTTCTGGGGGAGGGGAATATGTATGCAGTAAAATGTACATATTTTCAGATATATTAATAGTAGTTACAAATACAATTAGATTCTGACTGTCAGTGGCATAGCTAGGAATGGAAATGTGGGTGGGCCCCAAATCATGTATAATTTAAAACAATTAAACTCCTGAATATATTGAATAGCACCCCTGTACATCCATTTAACTTGTTTTAAGTAGTCAAAAAATAGATTCTGCATACAGTACATCTGCAGTAAACGTACTTAAAGCCAAGCAAGCAACGTCACCAAGCTAATTTTACATTTTAACCAATTAGTAAATTAAAAGAAAGTCAGTAAATTACTTGCATTGCCTGGATAGTTTACTCTTATCTCCGCACCACCTTTCTGCAGGAAAAAGCATCTGGGCTTACTGTTAAATATGGCATAAAGAGTCATAATCCAGAGAACTGCACAGGTCCTTTTCAAACGACAGGAGAGACAGCATATTCAGGAGACTTGTCAGCATCGGTGCTTACACAGCTGTTTCAGTCCTGTTCACGGTGGAGAAGAGCCTTTATACTATACAGGTGGTCATTGAGAGCGTGATCAAAACTCTTAAATGTGCGTGCATAAGAGGCAAACTTCTACTGGTGTTGGATCATTTTTTCCTGTAGTTGATTTGTGCTTCATTTGTTGAAGAAACATTGAAACAGATTAAGGTAGTTACAATGCATGTTATTTATATTATTATTTGTTTATTCAGCAGACACCTTTATCCAAGGCGACTTACACATAAATCGCTCGCTGAAATTGGCGGTTCAAAATTACACGTACTCCTTTATTTCCAGACATAATAGATGTAAACTGAAGCAGAGACACAATTCAGGATCCAGTTGAAGAAGAATGTTCTCAGAAATTCCATTCATTGTCATGTCAGCTTTATCTACAAATCCCATCGCTCTTTCTTTGACTTGTATGTTGTGCATGTATCTAACCGTTTTGACACATCTTGGCATTCATAGCCAATAATTGCATAATGTGTTGGTGTAATTCTTGTTTAATCTTGCACAGAAATAATGAGGCTGCAGCTTCTAGAAGGTCATTCGGTATATCTGGGCCCAGCATTGTAGTATTTTTAGCAAGCTTTTCAAGTCGACTTTGAATTCCTTTCTCATATTTTCTGATTAGTTTGAAAAGCTCAAGAAAGTTACATTTTTACACAGAACTGCATCAATGTCAAGCATGACTTTAATATGCTCCTGATTTAAACTACTAAGCAGATGTTCACTGCATCCTTGTTCAACTGGTTCAAAATATTTGCACGACCTGATAACTGACACTGTTCATGGTTGTCATATTTAGAGAGTGCAATTGCATACACTTTGCATGACTCAGGTCTGGTGCATGTGCTTCCAATCACTAAAGGCACTCTGGTGAATGTGTCTTCCGAGCAACTCACCAAAATGCCAACACATTTTGCAAAATTCTACTTTTTTTGATATGCAATATTCCAGCCATTGAAATCTTGTATACCAATCTGATGCAAAACTAGGATTTTTACTGCAGATGACAAGTCGGGGGGAAAAATGAGGTGTTCTGGCTGTTGATGGTTCATAGATATTAAATAAATCAGAAAGCCAGCTGGACTGGTTCCACGTTTATTTTCACATGTCGTCATTTCCATTGCTGAAGTCATAGAGGTCAATGAAGATGGTATGTCAGTTGATTTTGTCGATTAATTATCTGTCTGTTGTCTCTTTTAATAAATGACATAGACTAATTTGTTTTCCAATGTTGACTGCAGCACACCTGTTAGATTGTAAGTTTGCTTAAACTATTTGCATTTAAAATACAAAGTTGGAATATGGATGTGGTCGGGACATTCGCGTCACCCGCCTCACAACCTGTCAGTCAAACGCTGCTTGCATATAGTTCGTTGTGCGAGAGGAAGACCCCACCTAATGCGTCATAATACATTTATTTGATTGCCCAAAGTCTGCTACATATTTTAAAAACAGCCTGTTTGTCCGATACCTGAGATCCTGTCTTCAGAAGCATGTTAATACATTTACATACATTTGGTGTTCACACAGGCTCCTCCACCCATGGCTACCTGGGACAAATACAGTTGTATTTGATATTTTATTTGTAAACTACAACTATTTCAAATACTTGAAATATTTAAATAATAATTGCAGTCAAATATTATATATATCTATATCTATATATATATATATATATATATATATATATATATATATATATATATATATATATATAATATATCAGAAAACAAATACTATTTGAAAATATTTATATATGTAAGTTATTTGAAAAAAATGTATATATTCTACTATTCCCAAATAGTTAATGAATAATCAAAAAGTAAAACCTAATTATTACCCTAAATGAAATTATTTACCATGTCTTGCAATTACTACATGGCAGTTGAAGAGGATTTCAAATTAGGAGCATAGTAAATAAACTCAGGAATAAATATTATATTGAATATTAAAATGTGTCAAATACAAGGGTAAGAGTGACTTACCCTTGTATATTATTTCATGTCTTTACATTCCCGAATAAAATGTTTGATTTCATTGTAAATAGTTCAAGTATTGTCCCTAAAGTATTAAAATATTTTAATTGATTAACAATTAAAAAATATGTACAAATAATACAAACCAACTTTTTTTTGTATAGCATTTATTTATATAAATCTTTCATTATAGGATAAATTACATGTTTATCCTATTTCCCAGTAATCGGGTATTATTTGTTTATTTTGCCTTCATTGCAAGTGGCAATTGCAATTGATGAAAATTAGAGTTTCGAATGTGTAATCGTTCATTGAACACCTATCTGGCTTAAAGGTCCTGCCAGCAATACTCAGCACATGCTCCACTGGGGCGGAGGATGCTAGCACATGGAGATACTTTGCAGCTAACTTTGACAATGCAGGGTACTGGGGCGCATGGCTCTTCCAAAAAACAAGGGGGTTAGACCCTTCTGGGAGGCATAGGGCAGACAGGTAGTCTGTTACTTCTGTGGGAGCAGCACCAGAAGGTGGGGAGGGGGCCAATATGAAAGAGAACAACTTGCTTTGTAGGTGGATCCTCGGCAGTGGTAGTCTGGAAAGGTTGTGAAGCAAACTTGGCACACTCCTGCTGAAGAAGAGCTATAACTGTTGGTAGCTGCTCTGGGCACCATGCAGCCTTAAAGCAAGGATCCAGTAGAGCTGCCAACTGGTAGAGAGGCATTTGTTCATAGGGGGAGAAGCACTTCTACAGAGATGCCTTGAGGGCAATCACCAGCTGGGCATTGTACTGTGGATTAAAGTTGCTCAGGAAGGTTCTGAGTCTAATAATGCTAGGAATGACATAGCTAGCACCAACTTTGTTGGAACCTGGGGTGAGAAGAGTAACATCCAGAATAGCTACATGTTCATCAAGGCATTGAATGTCTGCCTGGGTGAGCTTTACTGTTGCATTGATCTGCTTGAATTTGTCTTGGTCAGCTCTCAAGATGGATCGCATCATCTGGAGATCAGTTTTCCAGTGTACAGCAGTTGCAGGCTGAAGCCTCTTTTCTCCATCCAAAATGTCAGCTGCAATGGTTGACCTGTGAGGTGAGTGTAGGACACAAGAGACCCTGCTTTGGCAAGGGATTTCTGGGATGTTGGGAATTTGGACAGGCCATCCTTCACAACAAGCTGTATGATGAGCAAAGCATGCTTCACGATATGGGGGAGTAAATCTAGGGATTCCATATCAATACTCTCCAACACAGTATGCTCCTCCCCACTTCCAGTGCCACTGTCACACCTATACACCTCCTCAAACCCAGCAAGTTCAGAAGCTTTCTTCATATTACTAGCATTATCAGTGATAATATTGCTGACTTTTCCTTGAATTCCAAATTGATTTAGAGTCTCTTCAAATGCAATATTGATGTTATCCCCAGTGTGACGCCCTTTAAACCTCTTGCAGGCCAGCATGGCATTGTACATCTTACAGTTGAGGATTAAATGGCCTGTGATGCCCAGAGTGTAACAGGGTGACAAGATAACTGTGGATACTGCTGTGCTTGGCAGAGAGACACACTGTTGACAGTGTTTTACGGTTGGGAACATTGTAATTTGCGGAAGCTGGGATGGTCAAAGTGGGACGGGGGTGATGGTATCAGCAATGTAGTCTGTCAAGGCACTGGTGGCTCTTAGCTGACGAGGATGAACTGTACTTTGATGCAGCAGTTGGAATGCTGGGGAGCACAGCATGTGAGGGGGATGACTGGGGGTGATTTCTGGGGAGCACAGCATGTGAGGAGGATGACTGGGGGTGATTTCTGGGGAGCACAGCATGTGAGGGGGATGACTGGGGGTGATTTCTGGGGAGCACAGCATGTGAGGGGGATGACTGGGGGGTGATCACCATCAGGATTGTCAATGTGGATATCCAGATGTTTTTTTCTGAAATATGAAGACATTGCTGTAATGCTTTGAATACCTGCAAATCATTTTAAAATATGAACACTGATGCTTGTAACAGAGGTTTGTTTTGTGTTCGAAGTATGGATTTCCCTCAGTTCTACATAAGAAACAAAGTTTTAATGATTGTTGAGTATATTTTCGATGGATACAATACTATCTCACTTTATACTTTAAAGCCAATGCTACCAGTTTGTATAACAACCAGTCACAGTATCCTTATAGTTTGTATTGTGACGTCACTACTAGAAAACACTATCTTTAGTCATTGGTATTTGAGTAACACAAATATTATGTAACAAACACTTACCCTCAGATGGACAAAAAGGTTTGCGGTTGTATTGACTGATCAGCCAACTTGCTGTTTGCAGTGCTTGCAAGTTGCTTTGAAGTTCTCAGAAGCATTGTCTGGTATAAGAAAATGCAATGCTGCTTTAGACCTTGGTAGAGGCATGTTGTTGGAGCAGCAGTGATTGATGAAGATAGGTGGGGTATATATACCAAATGTTGTAACAAACTCATTGTGGTCAAGGAGGATTTCTAACTAGGAAAATGCTAAACATGTTCAATTCAATTACTTCAAAACAGGCCATTAAACCAGTGAACAGGAGTTTTACCACTGAGGAACCTTTTGAGAATGGCTCTGTTAGTATCAGCTGTTTAAAGATATTTCATTGCTTTCAAATATGTACCCACTGAAATAAAATATTCAAATATTTCAATTACTTGATCAAATTGAAATAGAGCAGTTTCCAAAAGAAAACCTGAGTGGTAAAAGTTTGACTGTTTGAACCTGGGACAAATCATTGTTTACAACATTGTTTATTATTAACATTGATTCATCTACTTGTTGATTTGTCCCAGGTCTGCTGAGAATGAACTTCAATTGATCGCTCAATTACCTTTGAAAACTGCTCTGTTAAACAGCAGCAAGTGTAACTGGTTATGAAAGGTTAACAAGGACAGTGCTTAACCTGCTTACAATTCAGGCTAATAATTAGGCTGCTGTATGTTAGTTACATATTTATGAAGAGTTTAAAGTATTTAATTGTATTTCAACTACTTTACTCATATTTAAATGTTTTCAAATAATAATTGCTTTTCAAATAATATTTATGTTCTGCAATCTGCATTTAATTATTTTCAATTCTTTTTACAATTTGTATTGAATTATTTTCAAATAATTAAATAATAGTTACTTTCTGCGATATATATTTAATTATTTCCAAATAGTTACTTTTCACAAACCATATTTATAACTATATTTATCCCACGTCTGGTGGCTACCCAGTTGGTTATCCCCAGTGACTGATCTATCTATTGATTCTCCCCAAGTCCTTCAACTTATTGACAGAATCTAATAGATATTCCCCACACAATGGACATTTTGTTTGCTGCTGAAACTTCTTTCTTTCATTGCTTATTAAGGTACGGTGTAATCAGTCATGAGATACCAAAGCAGGAAAAACATAAGCTGGGATGTACAAAGATTTAATTCTACTGACTGTCATAAATACATTTTTTAAATCAGTCCAAATAAAAGCCCATACAGTCAGGGATCTTTCCAAAATCCTTGCGTCCTTCATCTGTAGCCTTTTATGCCCGAAATGTACAATGTTGACTGGTTAAGATGTACATGACCCAGACAGAACTGCCTTGCTTTCAAGTACATGCTGAAAGGTTGATTTTATATATATATATATATATATATATATATATATATATATATATATATATATATATATATATATATATATATATATATATATATATATATATATATGAGTGTCCACAGTGATAGGATGTCAGTGGCACTTTGTACTTTGCATGTCTGTTGAAATGGAGTGATGGAGCCACTGAGTTCCCACTGTTCCTGTTTTTGACTGGTTTGTGTTTAACTTGCGTTGGAGGTGTCCGAATGAATTGAGCATTTTTGGATTTAAAAGTATACGAAAACACAGTGTAACATTTACAACAAGCTTAATACATACACAGTTACTTACGTGAGACCTAATTGCAATAAAACATCCTAGAACCTGCTCGGGCATTACTTCCAGTCTCTGGTTGGATAAAGGAAATAAATAACCTTTTTTGTTGTTTTCTACAACACTCCATAGTAAATATATGAGGTGTGCAATTTGTCCACAGCAAAAAACCACATCCTGTATCTTCAGAACATCTTGCACAAATTAAATGAAACTTGCATTACTATTTGTTATTTTGCATTGTGTTAATATAGATTCTAGTGGCAAGTCTTTTCATGGTAACAGCATCTGATGAGGAAAGCTATCTTAGGAAATATGTCTGATTTTAATGGTACTGTCTGTGGGTATTTGTTCCGATGTTGTATTCTACGTGCTGTGACTGTAGGTAGGATACCAGTTTGTATTGTACTGTCATACAGTACCTGGCTTTATTAGGCCAGGGGAGCAGGGTCATTCTGTTCAGCATAACAAATACCATGGCAGATGGAATTTCAATTTCACATCCAAAAACGGGACGCAAATGCTCCCCACACAGTATGGTGCAGGTAGAGGCTGTACTGTACTCAGTAAAACCCTTCAGTAGATCAGTGATGTGTGAAACCTGCACAGATGCCCACACAGCACAGCGCCACAAAAGCAACTTATTAACAGAAAAGAGGGTTTAACAGATCATTTGTAAAATAAATAACAGGTTAAACATTTCTAATTACCACAACAAATAAACAATAGTCCTTTTTAAAGAATATATATCTATATCGAGTTATTTTTTCCCCGTCACTGACAAAAAAATTTTCAAGGTATGTGTCAGAGAGGGGTGGATAACGTGCAGGTGTCTTTTTTCGACATGTCGTTTTATTCATTTTATTCCTCCCGTCTGTTCTGCTCAGTGTGTGTCTGCACTGAAAAAAAAAACTCCGTAGATGCATTTTCTTTTGCATGTTCCAATAAAATTAATTTACTCAGCTTAACTTAGTCTGTAGTTCAAAGTTATAAATGGGACTACTTTATTGGTGTAAGGATATTTAATTAAAAAAAAAAAAAAAAAAAAAAAAAAAAAAACCTAATTTTTTTCCCTAAACAGGATTTATGCTTTTTTTTTTCTTCAAATCCAGTTTGACCTGGATTATAAATGAGTAAGGCCCTTCAGGGCATCAGTATACGTTGAATTTAAGGAGGCATCCATATATTCGACGTATACGGACAGCCTGTCGGGCCTTATTGCATACATATTACATTTTCAGCCAAAATTAACACAGTACAGCTGTTTTTTTTATATATGACAGGTAGTTGATGTCTCTATTGTACTAGATGTCAGTACAGCAAAAGAACATCATACTATAGCTCATATAGGCTGTCACTGTGCCATTTAAACCATAAAACATGCTTACAGTGAATGATCACAGGATTTTGACTTGCTTGGGGCAGCTTTTAAATTTTTCAGCCAACTACCAAACTCCCTGACAAGGCTGAAAATGAGGTAAACTCAAATCTATAAAAACTGCAGATAGGAACTAAAACTGCACAGTGTTACTTGTATTTTGCTATATAAAACCATATAATTTCACTAGTGCTCTGGGTTTGTGAAACCAGTTATAAAATATAAAATTTTGATTTAAACTGATGACAATTTCAATTACATATAAGAAAATAAACAATAAAAGGCTGGCTTCACAGACCCCGTTTTGCACTAATCTTGGACTAATGTTACCTTAGGTAAAGTTAGTACAAGATTAGTACTAACCGAAGACGGTGAATCTAGTCAAAAAACATTTATTGACGCTACTGTCTTTGAGCTGGTACCTTAATACAGAATGTTTTCGGGGTTGACACTTGGTACAATTCTCTCTCGTAGGGCACTCTGAGATTTGTGTTTAAATTGTGATAAAATGAAAACTTCAATATTAAAATTCACAATTCCAGCAATTACAGTATATAGCCAGGTTCCTTGCCTCGCCCCCAAACACAAAAATATAATTATTATTATTATTATTTTAAACAAATCTACGGTCCCTAATGTTACATCAGTACACTGGTGTTCTTTAAATAATAAATGCAGTCTTATGCTGGGAGTGGGGGAATGGGGTACATTCCTGCTGTGTTCAGTTATGCAGAAAGTGCATTAAGTACATAGAAAAAAGAAATGTCACTTCAGCAATTTACACTATAAACATTTTTTTCAGCTTACAACCTTTTGACTGAGGTGGCGAGGTAGTGTATATGAATATAAAATACAAAATAGAAAATATTTACAGTACATGTGTTCAAAATAATGGTTGTTAATACAAATATCTATAGGCAGCAATTGAATTACCCAAACTTCAAAGTTACTGATTGTCAAATATCCACAGCTAGCTTATTAATAACACCATCTTGCTTGGGACGGGAGTTGTTGTTTGTTTATATTATTAGTGGATTTCTGTGTCGAAGTGAATGTCCCAATTCAGCCCCTAGCTTGATGGCAGGATTTTCCAGTAAAATTGTTGAAAGATAAGATCAGGTAAAAACACAATCATCTTTTTCCTGTGAAATACAAGAGTTTTACAAGGAAACAGAAAAACAGGATGACAGTGTTCTGCAGTGAAGAGCTGTTTATTGGGTGAACAAGCTGTGGTGGGATTACTGTACCAGTAGAACACTAATATACATATTCGAAGCAAGACTTATCCTTCCATACTGCTATGGCAACTTGCACAATAGATTTACAGTATTTACTTTACAATACATTAATACATTCACAGATAAACTAAAAAAGAAAAAGAAATAAGAAAGCAGTGCAAAGGTTTTGCGAATAATTCAGTCCTGATTTCTTAATGGTAGCTAAAAAAGATAAATCCTCTCTATCTTCTGGGTCAATGCACACCATTGCATTCAAGAGGTACCAATGATGCTGTGTAAGCAAATGCTGTGTGCTATACCACTTCTTTGTATTTGCCGTTCATTCTCAAGGTTTTACCATGTACTGTTGAACACAGCTCCGCCCCCTGGGTGATTTGGCAAGCTGGCTCCTTAAACTGGAAAAGGTCAGAGGAATCCCTGATCTGAAGTGACAAAGTGTTACAAATCCATTAGCTCTCATGTGTGGAGTGGGTCACGAAGGACTTTAAAAACCGGTCAATAAACGACTGGCCGCCAGTCCTTCCTGGTCTTTTTCCCTCATTGGTATTGTTACTTACTATCTCCTGGTCTGGCAACAAAGCAATACTGGATTGGCTAGGTTCTTTCAGTTAAAACTGTGTTTCAGGGTTTTCCTTTTTTTTCCCCCAAACATTTAACATAAATAACAGTCTAATTTGGTGTGTGTTTCTGCTTATGCTGGTGGTGGTGCTTTGACAACATAAAACATAAAAACAGACATTGGCCACTATAGCATAATGCACCTGGTATATCAGCTAAACAGGACCATGTTATTCATTGAATGCCTTCAGCTCCAGTGCAATGGAAATCTCTGTACAGCTGGGCACTACAAAGACGAATAGCTTCTATTCACAGTACCAATTCAATGTACCACTAAGTGGTTAAAAAGTACTTGATTCAGAGTCTGTGAATGATATGTCAGGTGATCACTTGTTCCCTGCTGTAGGTGGCAATACATAGCAACACAACAGAAGGCTTGCTTTCTCTAGAGCTCGATGTAAAACGTCAGCGTAGGTCATCAGAAGGACAAACAAACAGGCTGGAGTAGGAGACAGAGCTGATAAGGCTTATTATTATAACTATTATATAAGAGAATGCACATTGCATAGGGGTGTTGTTTAAGCTGGATCCTATGCAAGTCCTACTTACAATGTATTTAAGCATTACGGTAGTAAAACCGACCAAAAGACCTTGTTATCTTAAGTGTGTGTGTGAAAGAAAAAAGAAAAAGTAAACTCATTGTCAGCAACCTTTCAGTGCAGTTCTTAATAACAAGAAAGCTTAATGATATGAGACCATCAAGAATAAAGATTGTTAGCACAATGTTCCTTGGCACATTTGGGGCTTTGTGAAGTGGAGAATTCCAGGTCAGATTCCATTCACGAATACTGCAGAGGCAGAGGGGTGCTGGGCCAGGCTGAAGCGATCCCTATTCTGGTTGTCTGTCTTGGTGCGTTTCAGAGTGAGAAGGCTCATTCGGCTATTCAGGCTGCTGGTTTTCTTGTTGTTGTTGAGCACGTTCTCAAGCTCAGCTTCAGCACCCTCCGCTCGGTCCCCTAAACATGAGATAAAGGGTTACATTCAGCACTATTCATTCTCATTCTGTACATGTGTCAAAAAGTATTAACTTTAGACATTGGATTATTCCACGTCAAACAGCCCCACCTCAACACCTCAGATTCTTTTCATATCGCATTTGAATCTACCTGGATGTGTTTTAGAAAATGACAAAACACTGTATCAGTGTGTAGCGAGTATCAAGAAGATATCTTAAATACTAAAGATCAAGGGCCTTTCACAAAGCACTTTAAGCATTTAGCAGGCTTCTATCTAGTTTGCATCCTTCTATTTGTTTTACAAAATTCTACACATCAATAACCTTAGAAGGACCTGCTAAATATTTAGAATGCTGCTGATACAAATCTAATGGCTTTCCAGAGTCTCACAAAGCACTGTTAAATGTTTTGCTCCTGTTAAGTACCATAAAAAACATTGTATAAGTTGATTTTCTAGCCTTTTTGCAGCACCCTGGTATGTGCCGGTGTGTCTAATATTAAACTACTGTACCAGTACCACAATGGGATTACTACAACCACGGTTATGGCTCACACAAACTTAACTGTCAACAACCTGGTTATTTTTTCAGGATCTACGGCATTCATGTAGAAAACATTTAGTTTGAATGGAGTACTTTGAATGACTTAATACATACTGTAACTTGTTCTACATGTCAGTGTAATGCAGTGGTACACTTGTAAAGTATGTGTGTGGCTAGGGTTCTGATTAACAAAACAAAATGAATGTATTTGTACAACTGGAAATTGAATGCAATTGTACTGCACTGTATGCAACACTAAAATGTTTGGTTTACTGGTTAGATGGTTTAGTTTATTGCTTTTTTTTTGTTCTTTTTTAATTGATGAAGCAGCACTGTTTAATACTTTTCTTTTAAATTTGAATTAATACAATGAATTTGTAAAAGCCAATGCAGTGGGAACTATTTATCGTCTAAGTATGGTTTTGGAAGGAAATGTTCAGTAAAGCAAAGATGATATGTTCTTGAACTTGTTTTGGGTACTTGATAAGCAAAAATAAAATACCGGTAGGTTAATACAGATGTGATGTGGGATGTATAACTTGATTTTACGCTCTGTTAATTGTTACTTTTTAAATTTAAAACATTTTGAAAAACTGAATAGTTTCTAGCAGTTTAACTAAAACCAACACTGTAAAATTATTAATGGAATAAAATGTTGCAAACAACGGTTATTTCAAAACTAAACCTTTCTTTACTTAATCGGTGTTGAGCATTTCAGCATTTTATTTACAAATGAATTGTAAAAAAAAGTATTTTAAAACACAAAAAAGGTGTTTTCCTAAAACTGAAGTCTCAAAAAGGAAGGGGGTGACTTTTATGCCAGTGTGTCCTATACAGCATTTTGTACGGCACATTCTAAACCCAGAAGTCTGATGGACATCTTCTAGTGGTTACCTTTACCTCAAAACGGGAGAGTCGACGAATCTGAACAGATACTATATCACACTGACCAGTGACAGCAAACCTTTAAATCACAGCTTTACGACTACTTTTAGACGACAAATTTTGTAAGAAGAAATAGAATATTTCGGGACAGAACAAATCCACTAGATAAATATAACAAACAATGTTGCAGACTGACTCAAAATGTAATGCTAGAGTGGTATTCAAGATCAGGTCTCAAAATATCAAACAAACAAGAGGACAGAAATTATAAATCGAAAGCACAAGGCGGCACAAGAGTTTGGAACAGTTTTTGTAGTTTCTAAAATGTTTGTCCATTCAGTGAAGTGTACTCCATCTTCAATTTTTATTCATTTAGATGTCCTGCACGTGTGTACAGTTACTATGACAATTACCATTTGCATCACCTAGAATCACACAAGCTAGCAGGACAGTAGTAGAGCCTTTGATAAACCATATAGAAGAGCTTCTAGACTACTGCTAATTCTTGATTTAGCAGCCTTCTACTGTAACTTCTAATTTTAAAAACTCTTTGTGAAACAGGCCCCTGGTCTCTCAAGCAGGGCCCCTTTTCAGTGCTCATTTTCATCCGCCATGGATACCCCTCCTATTATAGAGCAAAGATGCAGGTACTTCCATATGCTATAGCAAAAGAATCTGAGACAGTGAGGTTGGAGAAGATCCCAAAATATTGCCCCCATGTGGTGACAAAGTACTGGGCAGTTACTTATTGAAAAAGTCAAATTTTTGGAAAATCTTTGGACAGTGATTATTGTGTTTTTTTTATACCAGTTGACTCATATGTTGGTGGCAAGAGTTAATTTTAATATTATGCATTTTATATTGCTTTCTTCAGAAACAACACATATTGAAAACTCAGGAAGCTATTTGCTACAAGTTAGCACTAGAAAGGGTGTGGTAAATAAATGAATACTCCTAAACGATGTGGTGAACCCAGACATTCAGGATTAGTCTGTCATGCTAAAACAGGGATTGGAGAAAATCCCTTTATAATTAATAACTCTTCGTTCTGGAAGCTATTCCCTGTTGCTGTTTTCTGGTTGTGAAATAAGACTGCAAAGGTAAAAGGCAAATACATTAATTTAAACTGTATAAAACTTATACAAAACAACCACTCCTTCCTGTAACAAATGTGTTTCTTGCTAGTTTTTTTTTTTTCGCAACAATAATTTTAGTACCCTCAGGATATCCTTGCCCTTCCTTCAAGGGCCCAAAGGAGTTATGTTACTGCAGCAGACACACACTCAGTTAATTTACTGCAGCAGACACACACACACAGTTAAGTTACTGCAGCAGACACACACAGTTAAGCTACTGCAGCAGACACATACTCAGTTAAGCTACTGCAGCAGACACACACTCAGTTAAGCTACTGCAGCAGACACACACTCAGTTAAGCTACTGCAGCAGACACACACACAGTTAAGCTACTGCAGCAGACACACACTCAGTTAAGCTACTGCAGCAGACACACACTCAATTAAGCTACTGCAGCAGACACACACTCAGTTAAGCTACTGCAGCAGACACACACTCAGTTAAGCTACTGCAGCAGACACACACTCACCTCGTTCAAGATCACACTCCGGAGACGAAGCTCCACTGCACTCACTACGTGGCCCCAGGACCGGGGAGAGCAGCCCGAAATCAGAGAGCGACACTGGGCTGGCCAGGTCCAGGCTGCTGGGTCGAGAGGAATGGGGGAAAGAGCAAGGCATCTCCATGGGACTGGTCGGGTACGAACTCAGGCTGCACATGGACTGGGTCTCGGAATCCTCCTCCGATACAACACTGCTGCAGTTATCATCCTCAAACACCTCCGAGGTCACTGAGAAAGAGGAATGAACATGATTGAGTGTGCATCATTAGCAACATACTGCTAGTAACGCAACACCACGTATGTATCACTGGCGTTGGGTAACCACTGCCAGAAAAATAGATTTGTTGTTTTTAGTATGATAGACTGTTATAGATCTATGAGGGCAATGCAAAAATAATCTTAAATATATTTAAGGTCTGTGAATTGGAATGCTGGAATACCTGTAATGCATCTTGCAAGATTAGGCTGAAGAGCAAAACAAAAGGTACTTTCAACAGATGAGAAGAAATTGCAACAGCGCATCTCATTGGGAATGTCCAAGACTTACAGTAATACTAATAATAATGAGAACATTAACAGTAAGCCCTTATAATGTTACCCTAGTGTAGCTCATTCAAGCACTCACTAGGCTGAAATGCTTGGTGCCTGAGATCTTGTCATAGCTGCCGACAGCTCTGTGGTGTTAAACCCAAGACAGTCGTCCCGACACAAATCAGTTAGACTGATTAGAATATAAAAGTGATTCAGTACAGCTGGGAATAAGCAAGATGTGTGTATTGGTCTCAACTCTTGTTTTTTCAGGCTTAATCCAATTACTTTAATGCGGCAATGTAGCCATTCCCCTATACAGCTGATTGCATTCAGGGAGAGTTTGATTAGAAGTTGTTTTTGTGTCAAAGTTGTCAAAAAGGTGTTTAAATTCATCTTGCACCCTATGTGTGGTTTTGAGAGAACCAAAGGAACAAAAACCATGGGAAGTTCTAAACAAACAGTAGTATCATTTTTACATTTAATGTAACAACTAATATATTTAAAAACGGGGAAGCCTTGGTTAAGATTTTAGGCAGTTTGTACTCACTGGAGATGCCGTCGGACTCCAGCTTGAAGTTGGAGATGTCGTCCCCAGTGATGCTGTCTCCCTCAGCGATGCTGTCTCCCTCAGCCCCCACCCCTCTGCCCCGTGGGCCCATGGCTGAGGACCGTCTCCTCTCATGGATCTCGTCTGAGATAATTTCCAGGTTCTTCAGGGCCGTCTTGTACGCGCCTTTTGAAAGGGACAGCTTGGCCTGCAACTCATCTACATTCTTCTTCAATTGCTGATGCACAGAGAGTAAAAAGCCAGTATAAAAAAGAGAAAGTTATTGTGACTGTGAAAGCAGACAGGTGCATTTACCTTACTGCACATACCATACAGTGTTTCCAAAAGGATTAGGTTTCTATCATACTGTGCTCTAGTACTTAAAATGTCTCCGGTCAACAAAAGGTCTCTCAGGTCTGGATTAGGCTGCTTTATGTTCACACGTAGAAAATGTAATGGAACCTTGAAGCAGCCAATCTTCTAGTGCATTCCTCAATGGGTCTGTCTTCTCACAAAACACAGTATAACTATTAGGGACATTTAAAAAAAAATACAACGTTTGCCCTTCTCCTCCTTGAGACTAAAATTAACCTATATGGTTGAAATAGAGTCCAGTCTTGACTGTCCACCCTTATTCATATTAGCGGCCAGTTTTACAGGCAAAATGTTAATAATAAATATTGTAAAAGTCAAAACTGATTTTTTTCTTACACACAATGAAACAAATGAAGTATTACTGACCTATATTTTTTTTACTATTATTTTATTACAAGTAAACATTTTAAAAAGCAATCTTCTAAGGTATGTAAAAAAAAGTCCATGTTTCAGCTTTCTCGTTTCATGTCTGAAAACAACAGGTGCCAGAGGGTTTGAGCTCAGAAGAAAGAGCGTCTGGGGAATGAAGATGAAGGAAGTTAACATCACTGAACCGGAATGGATGGCTAAGGTAAGTACACTGGGCTGGGTTGGGGAGTGGTGCTTGAAAGCCAGCATCATTGTCAAGCCTTCCTGGGGTGTTGTGGGTTAGTCGACAAAACACAGAAGACGGGAGGTGCCCACCTGATGACCCCTGCGAAGTGCCCCACCCAGCCCATTCCAGACGGTTGCTATGCGGAGGTGCTAGAGAGGGCACACTTTGGTTGATCCCTGGAGCCAGCATCGGCACTGTTTTGTGTGCTGATGTGCCAGAGAGGCCGCAAACAGGGTGATCCCTGGAACCATCATTACACTTCAGCCATGTGCAGTACAGAATTGATTTTAATATTTTGCTGTTAACTTACAAGGCCCTGAATGGATTAGCACCTAGTTATTTGCAGGAGTTACTGACCCCGTATCTTCCAAACTGCACTCTGAGATCACAGGATGCGAGGCTGATGGTTATTCCTAGGGTTAACAAAAGCAACACGGGAGGTAGGGCTTTTTCTTGTACAGCTCCTAAATTATGGAATGCTCTGCCTTCGTTTGTCAGGGAAGATGGGACCGTTACAGTTTTCAAGTCAAGACTAAAAACGCACTTTTATAAAATGGCTTTCTTATCTTTGTGGGTTTTAATGTAAATTTAAAATTGCTGCTTTTGTATTATTATCTGTACAGTGTTATTTAAATTTGTTTTTTAAATGGTCTGATTGTGGCAGCTGTATGTGTGACATGCTATACAAATGTATTGTGGTTTGTTCTTTTTTTCTGCTATGTACTGTACAGTGCTTTGCAATACTTTTGCATAAAAAGTGCTATATAAATGCAATCAATAAATAAATAAATAAATAAATGAAACAAACAAACACTGGTCCAATAGGAAATCCACATTATCTGGAGGAAAAGCACTGAAGGCGCATATATTACAGCGAAGCTACATCTTGGTTGGTTCCCACCACTATTGTCTCATTTTATCTTGGTGAAAGCCAAGTCCAATATTTCCATGAAGTAAATAATTGTAGTGTAATAAAAATCATTTCAGTGTTTTGGGGAGGGGAAGTGTAAACGGGGTAGCTGAAATGATAAAAATCTTTTAATCCGATAGACCCTAAGCCAGCTCAGGTCTGAGCTGTCAGTGTAAAACGCACTTTAAGATTGCATTTAGTTAGTCATTCATTCAAATGCACACTTAACAAACCTATTCAATTAGGTCAAGCATGAGAATGGTGGGAGTAATAAACACTTAAGTGGCAACGCACACCAGACACGAACCCAACAAAAAAATAGAAACAATAAACTGAATTAAGATTGAGGTGTTCGCTGTGCCTGTGGTGTCCATTAGTTCATTTAAAATCAATATTTATTTATTTATTGCTCCATTGACCGTAACGTCATAGTTTTTTTTTTTTTGCCCCACTGAAATGCACTGACAAGTTGCATTATTTGAAGAAAAAATAGACTGAACAACAGATAGGTGACTCCCTAAGGCCATTTTGTCAGTGTATCCCTTTTCTGGTAAGTCAGGTATTGTATTTTAAATCTTATCTATAGCATATATATAACACCCTCAGAAATGTCTACCAACACTGTAAAAGTAATACAGAGAGGAGTATTGTCGGAGACACTGAAAAACCTACTATTACTAGCAGGGTGGTCAAACTTATTTTTAGATTTAAAAAGAAAAAAAAAATCTAAATTGATTTTATCAATCTGTTTTAACTTCAAGATATCTTAAGTAAAAACTTTTTAAAAGTAGACATTATTTATCCAAATAACCGCCCATGTAAAGAGAAGAAAATAAGCACGACAGGTGCTATTTTGAGCAAATACAGTATGTTATCACTCTGAATAGCAAAAGGCATTATGAGTAATATAACCTGAATTTAAATCTAATTCAATATTATTATTACTGTTGTGGGAAGTCGCTGTGGCAAGTAAGATATAAACCATGAAGACAACATAAGATATAAACCCTTATACTTTAAAAGTGGAAATCCACGAACCTCAAGCTGCATGTAGTATTTTGCCTTCAGTTCAAAATATGGCCTATAAAGGAAACAGAGAAAGAAAGATTGAAGAAAATTGTAAACCAGTAACTAGGCACAGCATGACTGAATTATGCAGCAAGCACAAAATAGTTTTACAAGGGAAGCAAAGTCCAGGCAGGCATTTAACACTTTAAAACAAACCATAACCTACAGTGCAGGCCACACCTAGTCCAAGACTAGCTACCTGCCAAAAAACAAAAGCAGTTACTTAATGTCAACACCCTCAACCTTGGCCTCCCTGTCGGTTGACTGCGGGTGAGGTATAGAGGTATACAAGTCAGTTACTCTATGCATCCTCATTTATTGGGGGGTGGAAATGTACCTATTGCTGTGTAATATGCAGTTCCCTGTAAAAATTCCCATTTCTGAAATAATAGTGTAAATACACATTTTTTTACACTTTAAAATAAATATAGTAAATGTTTGCCTTATTGATGCACTACCTGTTACACTACATTTATCC